>NC_135414.1:5550346-5850346 GCF_051991245.1 Festucalex cinctus
TTTCTTTTGATAGGTTCCATGCTTTTAAAGCAATAGAACACAATATTCTGTGAGCCTTGCAAAATCAGTCAAAATCCAGTAAAACAGCCGGGAGCGAACGGGATTGCTTCTGTGAAAATGGCTGGGAGTGAATGAGTTAAAAGGGATCTTTGCTTTTTTCTTATACCTTTGATTAGGGACTTTTAAACAGCTTTAATTACGTGTTTTTTAAAATTTTTTTATTTTATTTTAAACTTCCTTATGTTACATGTTTTAAAGTTTGTTGAATAATTTATTAAGATTGTTATTGTATGTTCTTTTTAGTAAATTTTGTAACCTGTTTTCATTTATTTTTCTTCCTCTGAATGTTAACTCCTGTTTCTTGATGCTTATGTGTTGTCTTTCCTTGTGTAAAGCACATTGAGTTGCCTTGTGTATGAAATGTGCTATACAAATAAACTTGCCTTGCTTTGCCTTCTTGAATAAACAATTCTTAAAAAAAGAAAAAAAAAAAGAAAAAAAAAGAAAATCCATTGGGTGCATTGGCTGATTTGTGATCTTACCATGCCAACAGCATCCTGGTCAAACGGATTCCACTCGACATTGTCCGGGTAATGTGCAAGAACTTTGGATTTAAAGGTTCTTCGTAGGGGACTCTGCTCAAAATTCTCACCTGAAAAGGTGAAGAGGAAAAACAGGAAGTGAGGATAAAAAGGAGAGGGAGACTCAGCACAAATAATAGTCAGAGGTGCACAGGAAGTGGTTGATCAGTAGCAGGCGTAACTCTAGAGGGGAGAGAGTCAGTTAGCAATTTGGTCTACAAAGGAAGAGTGTATTGCGTCATATAAAGCTGCCATCTGCATTCCCAACTTGAAAAAAAAAAGCCAAATCAAACATTAATGGGCCATCTGATGATGTTCACCAGAAAATTAGAGAAAGGAAAACAAATGATAAAGTTCAAGATGCTTCCTGACAGCTTTAATGGCAATACACAGAAACACACAAAACAATCAGTCAACAACAGCCCGAACGGACTTTGATTTGAACCCAGAAACAAGCAAAAGTGATGCACACGCCAAGGCAGTACTGCAAAGTTCATACAGAGTTGGAGGGGGAGAGTAAACATTGACCAGGCAATACCAGCGCAGGCAGCACTGGATTTACCAGTGAGTGAGAGCGCAATGTGTGCAGTGTGTGCGCGAGCCCGCACAGGAAACAGCAGCAGTGATTGTCAAACATAAAGCTCATTGTTCAGCCGCTGCTTGGGGACGTGAGGAAGAGGGAGGAAGGAGAAGCTGGGAGGAGAAAATTGAACTCAAGAGTGTGCAAAAAATGAAAGGGCAAATCCCCACAATCTTTGAAAATAACAAGATACAAAAAATGGAGAAAAAAAAAGGGGGGGGGGGGGGGACTACTGAAGAATTTTCATAACCAGGTTAAAGGTTGAAGGTTGAGGGGTTAAAGCTTAGCAAGGGTTATAACGGGGAAGGAGTGTGTGTGTTGGGAGGGTTACCTTCATTTGCCCCTGCCAATTTTCCTCTGGCCCCATCTCTGAATTTAGTAGCCTCTATATACTGGCATAAAGCTACACAGCAAATAAAACAAAAATATCATTACAAGCCTGGTTGCGAGAACGGAGCACATCACTTCTCACACCCTGACGCCTTGTTGCATACAGACATGAGCTGGTTTTACCACTTCACACAAGCTGGTGGAAGTCAATATAGTGACTTTTATGACACCTTGTAATAGTGTATACATTTGTTTCCTCATGGCTTTCTTTTTGTGGAAAATTATATTGTACTCACAAATAAGGACTTTAGCCACGTTGCACAAGTACTTTCTGAGAAATTATGTAACATTTCAAGCCCATTTTGGCCACTGTGACCTCAAGCTAAAACATGTCAAGGTGGAGAGAAACTGTCACGAATATGGGCATCCAATCAGTGGACAGTCATGGGTTTGACTTCTGTGAATGGCTCTTCTTGTATAACCAACCCTGGAGCAGAGGAGCTGAGTGAAGTTATAGGAACAGAAAAAAATAGCTACACTAGAGCCAGTCAAAGCTTTTTGCTATCCACGCACAACACATAATGGCAAGACTATATTAGCAATTACTTCACTTATCCATGAATAAAATAATTAAGTTGGGGTGCATTATATTCTAATGTGTACAACACAAGAGTAATGGAAGCTCACGATTTCTAGTTCCCTTGAACTAGTGCTGCCATTGGGCCTCTCCTTTAGAATCATGCCTAATAAAGATTATAATTGAATATTTTCCCCTTGACTGTTTTACCGCAATGAAATGAGCTAAAACCCAAAGAGCCATCTCAAGGCTAGATTTTAAAACACTGTTACTTGCCACATTTGATAATAATGGTCAAGTAGTATTTTGTCATTTGTTTAAACAGTATATTAGAGTATAATGTCATAGAGTTGCTGATAATCCACCCAAATTACAATCACTAATGACTAGGGGGTGTGAATTGCCTAGTACCTGACGATTCGATTCGTATCACGATTCACAGGTCACGATTCGATTCGATACCGATTAATCCCGATACGAATTTATAAGTCGATTGTTGCGATTTTTTTCATTCAAATTTAGAAAATACTAATCAGTAAGCTTGTAGAGTGTAAGATTTATATGAAAATGTATTATTTATTTATCTGAAATTTCAGACTTATAGAGGTTGTAATCTGTTTCATGTTTGAACAGCATTAAAATAAAAATATTAAGGCTTAATGTTCCGTTCATATAACATTCTTCCATGCTCAAGGTGTGAATCCGAAGGGAAAAAAAATAAAAAAATAAAAAAATAAAGATTCTGCCGATTATTGAATCGATTCGAGAATCGCGCGATGTAGTATCGCGATATATCGCCGAATCGATTTTTTTTTTTAACACCCCTACTAATGACACAAGACCACGAGGGGGATGACCACACACTGCAGTTAACCCGAGTGATTGGATTTACTCTCTTTTCTAATCCTAACTGGATGGAAAGCTTGCGCTAATGTTATTCTGACCAGTAGGTGACACCGCATAGACATATGTGTGTGGGGGAGAGCACGTCCACTGTCTAATCTTCTTTCAACGCTGCAGTGCAAGAGATGTTGAGTGGAGACAGGAAATAGTGAGTGGATACTCGTAACAGATTCATTACACTAATAAAACCTTAAATCTTTAGGATTAAGAGAATTAATCTGTTTTCTTTCACCTCCACATTGGCCACGTGGACGAAACACACGAAAACTTGAAGCAATTATATAACCGGAGCAAATGCAAAACAATATGCCATGCCAAATTGATTACATGAAAGGTTAATCAAATCTGTATTCAGTGACACCGTGTATGCTACACATTGTAAAATCAGGAAGTAATAAAAGCACACACTGGCAGGAACTTGCAGCATAACGAAATAAGTAATCATGGTTTTAACAAAACAAATGATGTTGTACTGTATTTCACATTATCGCTGCATCCTAGTCACACGTTTCATGTTGAAACATAACACGCGTCGTTGCTGAGCCTCTGTTTTCATTTATTCATAGAAGACTGCACAGGTGTCACCTGTCTGAAACTCTCGGTTTCCATTTACTGTGTACTAGTTTCTACTATGTTATTCAAATATACACACTCAAGTAGATGTTTTTGCCACAAGAACAACCATAGAGTTGATGTTGAGAATTTTGGCAGGTGTTCTTTTTTTTTTTTTCCTGCACATTATGTCAAACATCTGAGATTGGAATTCAGTATTTGTAGACAATCACTTGGGTCTGATATCACAACAATCCTCACAGAGCATTAACATTTATTTGATTTTGTAACATTAACAGCAATGAGAGTATGTACTGTTAGCAGTAGGAGCAAAACATTACCAAGCTCTCAGTTTTACACCATCACCAATCCAGGAGCCACCCACTCTCTCTCTCTCTCTCTCTCTCTCTCTCTCTCTCTCTCTCTCTCTCTCTCTCTCTCTCTCTCTCTCTCTCTCTCTCTGAAATACATGCACCTGCTTAGTGTGGCATTCTCCCAACAATTTCAAGGAAAATACAGCTCTCACTCAACCAGTAAGAATTGTGAATTGTAGTTATGATAGTTACAAATAGTAATTGCTCAGCCACTTTGTTTTGTTGTGTCTTTGCTACCATGTATAGTATCTCCATATTGTGCCGACTTTTTAGCGCTGATCTTAGCACATCTCATGAAATCGGAAAACAAATAACATTAGCTGATATTAAGTGTTTAGGGTTACGTAGAAGAAACTAACAAATTACAAAGAACAAGTCCTTTCAAGCCTATAGCTTCTCCTGTTGGCAATCTTCACATAGCAGACAAATACCGATCACGTGATCAAGATTATCTAAACTACACATTAGCTCAACGGAAGGCATACGTATACAGCAGAATGATCATATGAGAGGACTTGTGCATTTATTAGCATTTGCTCCCATTGATGTTCCTAGTAAGTAAGCGGGGGTTTTCCTATGTACACAATTCAGAGGCGGCCACCTCCACCTAATTTGCTTGCCACCTCCATTTCTTTAGCACTGAACTGTTGACTAGATTTAGGAAGAGACACCAGCTGCTTGTCATGATAAATGCTATGTCATTTCACTTATTGACATAACTGGGCTGTAATTGGCCATAATCAAGAAGACACACTGAAGATTTGTCCAATCAGTGCCCACCCTTTACCCAACAGTAAGTATAAATCTTCCACAAAAGCATCAGCTAAACAAACCATGTGACACATGAATTTCAAGCTGTACAGAACTCAGTGGATTTTGACATGTTAATAAGACTCTCCAGACGCCCAGAAATATGTAATCCTGTGTTAGCTTTCCTTTGTTCAGCCAGTCATCCTCTCATCTGTTTGCTGATGAGGACTGGGTGGGGAGGTTTGTCTGTGAAATTCTAAAGGTTATTTAGCATTTGAATAAGCAGAGCCTGCATGTGAAGACACTTATGTGCCTGAGCGCCCCATTTTTCGGTGTTGCCTGTGAAGCTGAAGGGTCATACATATGCTAATCGAGGTCATCATGCACCAAAAAGAACACTCTGGTCACTTCTTTTACAGTATATAAATTAGAGATAAACAGATATGTTTTTTTTGCAGGGCCGATGCTGATGCAGATTATTAGTAGTCAAGGATAACCGATAACCGACATTTGAAGCTGATATTATCAGTAATAATTGGGGAGAAAATATTGGCGTCACAATTTTTGAAAATACAAATGCCAATCTTGACTTTGTTGTTTCAGACTTTTCAAAAAGTAGTTTGTTTTTTTTAAGACGATAGACATCCTTTTAAATTTCTCACAAAATGTTCAGGGAGCTCCCAAGGTTATCAGTATGTCTTAAAAAGTTCAATGGAAACTTAAACAACTGAATATGTAAACGCATATAAATGGGTTATCCCAAATCTTTCACAAACCGGAATTTTGACCTTAAACCAAATATTGACGGCAAGTAAACAAAATCACTAAAGTGCCTCTGATTAAGCTCAAATAAAGTTCAGCTGTTCTGGTTTGCGTCTCCAGCTTTTTTGTTCCCAGCAGAAATCTGAAGGTTTAAGAAATGCACTGAGTACTATTTTGAACTGTTCATAATTCCCTCCAACCTGCGTAAGGCCTTTTTCAAGCTGATGAGGGGGGGAAAAAAACGAGAGAGAAAAAAAAAAAACACAGCCCCTAATCATAATGCTGTCACCACCATGTTATGCTTCAATGTAGGTGATGAGCAGTGATGTGGTAGCACTAAATCTGGAATTATGGCTAAAAACCTGCACCTTGGTTTCATCAACCCATACCAAAATCCCCCAAACACATTTGGGAAAATGAGCTTTTATACCCACTGTACGTACCTTACTATAATTGTGGGGATGAGCAATGAAGAAACTCTGTGGTATTTAAAAACTTTCACTTTGAGACTTGTTTTCAAACGCAGTAGTGATACTCATAACGCAGCTGAGTACCTTTGGGAGTTTTTGGTCGGATAGCTCAATGTACAGTTAACAGGAATTTCCACCCAATTTCCTCCCTTCAACTCAAACTGAAACAATTGACGAGCGTAAACCACCTGTTTTTGACATGCAGTAAGTAGGACAACATGAGTGACGAGAACCCCGGATCTTACTCTGCTTTGTGCATAGCACATTTTACACCTTATATTTTAAAATCAAATGTGCAGCCAAGTTGCTGGACAGTACACTCCTCTTCCTTTGAAAATTTCAAGCAACATTTATGAGAATGATTGCATAAGATGCTTAAGACAAGCAACATCATTTAAAAAATCTGCCTTCCTGTCACTCTATATATAGAATCTGACTTCATATTTGTTGGCCTCGAGCACAGATATGTACTGAAAGCACGAATGGCAATCACACGCCAGCATTTTCACAGACTGCTAATGCAAGGTCGGAGCTTTTAAATGCATCCGCTGTGTTCAAAAGGCCTCACAAGTGGACAATGGTTGGTCTCAGGTAATACAGGCTCAATGCAGTTGAGGCCAGGGTGTCAATATCGTTTTTTGATTTGCATGAATTCAAAGAGGAACCTCATTGTAGTAATGGAAACAGGAAGCGTGCGTGTGGAGGTTGGTGTGAATCTTTGAAAGCTTACTGTGTGGGGTTAAGCGATATTGCGTCGGAAGGAACACTTTCACCAAGACTTTGACCTCCTGTACACTGACTCAACATGCAATTCACACTCGTATTGGACACGCTGGAATGGGGAGATAACGAGACTGAATATTTCTCAATCAGTGACTGACTTCCAGCATGTCATGGTGGTTTCTTAGTCTGAAAACTTTTACTAGAACTAGGCCAAAGGTTGGGATACAGTATTTAACAAAAGTTCTTTCAATAAATCGGGAGTCAATGGTCACAATTGAGAAAAAAAAAAAAAACCTGCATCCTGTACAGACTTCTCCATCAACATGGTTAAATGAAGATAACCGTGGCATTCCCCCCATTCAAACAATTTTCCTTATTTAATGACATATGCACCTCTCGTACATTATTTAGACCTTATTAAATGATCTATGCGTTGGCTGTAGTTTAGATTTACAGCTGACATTTGTGGTGTTTTACACTACATAATCGATCGCCATGCAATGGTGCCTTACTCAAAACACTGGATCGCATATCATCTTTCCTATTTGAAATAAATGGGAAACGTCATTAATCCGAACCATTCCCTCATAAAACACCAACATTTTTTCGAGAAATAATAAAATGTAGTAATGTTAACTTTTAAGTAAAAATCATTTTATACTTAAATAAGTTGTGCGATTCCTTCTTGGCCATCAAGCAGCAATACTAATAGTCACTTTTCACAGAGGATAAAGAATATATGCCTATGAGAATTGTTTTTAGCTGTTTACATGTGTTCAAATATCTGCTGCTTAAAACATCAATGCCTGTTTTGCTAACCTATCTGTCATTTTGCATCATGTGCTCACATTATTTTTAAACAAAAAACGACAGTGAACGATTCTTAAAAAAAATAATAATAATATCTGCCCAACTGCTGCTTGTTGTTAAGTTTGCTGGCACCATCTATTCTAGCACATGTAACTAAATTTTTTACTCGCAACTCAAAACAAAAGCATTGACCAAGCAATGCCTCTTACCTTGAGGAACTCTTAAGTCGTGTCACTTTTAAGTCAAGGAACCACTGTACTTAAATGACAAGATCAAATCCACACTTCCTTTAACAGAGTAGCTACACTGGTAGACATATGATTCAAAGTAGATTTCTATGCAAATTTGGAGGAAGCTGCATTTCAATCAGAAGATAGACAAGTCCATGCTTTTCCCTCTTCTTTAACACAGGCAAATTGTGCCACATGGGTTTAAAAATAAAAAACACTGTCACTTGAATCACATTGTATAAATTGCATCTGAAAACTGCTCAAGACAAATTACAGAAATATCACCTCTTCTCACTAAGCAGCATTAATTCTATGAGAAGGCCAATAACCTTCAAGCCCAATTAATTCCACCATAAATGACAGCACAGTTTTATTATAGTAAACTCTGCACTGTGCTGTCGCATGTTCCCTACATAGAAATGTAATTGACAACCTGAATGCCACGCGAGTTCTACTGTATTATGTTATCAACACCGTACCTTAGTAGCTAAATTAGAGTGTACGCCCTCTCAGTGTGTACTTCCAAGCGTTAATGATGAGGGTCAGCCAACTCCTTTTCATGGGCCAGGAAAATTTCCCATCCTTGCTCTTTTATTAACTTCCACACGTTGGCAACAATGAACTTGAGTTTGGCTGACTTTTTTGATGTGACTGAGCTTTATGCTTCCTACTTCAAGGCAGCGATGAAATTAAGGTCTTAAAATATAACTGTCATATTAGGACAATCAATCACTTCAAAGGTGCATTTAAAAAAAAAAAAAAAAAAAAAAAAGTGTAGCCTGGCAATCCACACCATGCTTCCCACCATCTTTAGAAAGTTTAATCTATCAGTTTGTTCCACCCGTTTCAAAGTTGTTGTATATCAAAACAGATCACCACATGACATCACGAATTATCACGTTTTTACAGCAAAAACTACACAAGTCATTCACTACTGTCTATGTTTGAGTAGCCATGTTGAATTTACTCTGTATCCACACACCGCTACTGTTTATGCAATATTGGCTCTTTTCACTGTCAGTTTGATAAGGTATGACCCGCCTCAGAAATGTGCTTTATGCCGACGGTGACCCGACTCATCCGCTGGTTACATTGATAAGTCTGGTTTCCAGGCTATTTAAAAAATAAATAAATAAAAAATCAGGAACAGAACATAGGGTTTAACACTCCAAGCGATGGCAAAACAATCTCAAAACATTTGGTCAGGTATTCATATTTTGATGAGTAGGCACATGTAGAATAAGCATTTGCATAAATAACTAAACTGCCAGTTTAAAAAAAATAATGGCTAGATGGATGATTAAGTTTTACATTGTTTACTTGGAAATTTAGTTACCAAACTTGTTATGTGCACAAGAGCCCAACACAAATCTGTGTTGGTGAGAGCTTTACCTCTTTCGCAGGTAATACATCCACCAGACCTCCTAAGTGTGACATATCAATATGTTTATTAGACAGCATAAGTACTGCACAGGTGTGCAAGGCCATTAGTCAGAAATCTGATCGATGCATTCAGCTCAAGAAAAACGGCAGCAAAACCAAAAATGTGTTTATATTTTTCTATAGCATGCTCATTTTGCTCATCTTATGCAGCCTAATATCAAAGTGAGACTTAACTATAACTGAATATATGTTGCATCATATACCTGTATTTTCTTTGTATTGACTGCAATATATTTGTGCATCTTGCTTTGCACTTTGAACGAGGCCTTATCAGGTTCAACTGCCGCTATCAAAATAAACTGACCAGACTGTGGCCACAAACACGCTCACAAAGAAAATATTTCACCACATTTGGGCCTAAAACGGGAATTGGCTCATGAAGTTTACAACATTGGGATCAGACTAAGGTGTTGCTTATGTTTTCCTTCAACACCTTGTTGTTCTCAGGAAAAAAAAAAAAAAACACATTAATAGAAACTCAAGCCTGGTGAATGTTGCAACAGACAGATGCACTACTTAAGAGACAAATGTTCTTAAAAAGCACTAACTAACCGGGATTATTGTGTTCTGAAAAAGACAAAGCTTTTGCTCTAAGGCACAGGACCAGATTTCCACACGTTTATGAATTATTACACGTTCAATACTGGCAATAACCTCCATGTGGTTGCTAATTGTTCTCGTCAATAACAAATCGGCAATGGTATCTTGATCTGAACTGCATATTACCCCACCGACCAACTATTATAAAATAATGTATATAACCGGTTCGATTGATTTTGACATGAAGAGTATTAAAAGCCACATGACATTTGAGGCTTTTAAATGGAAATGCGCAGAAGTCAGTAATCCCTCGCTCTGTGTCAAACACTGCAAACAAACAAGGCAGGAAAAGGACCAGAGCCAGGCCTAGCATTAACATTAGCACCATATATGCTATGATATAACTCACACACTGTGGGTTTGGAAGAAGAAAAATATCAGAGGCAGAGCAAATTTGTCCTAAAACGCAAAGGGTTGACCGAGTAGCATTCTTTTCCTTTCGTTCTGATCTTACAGGATCGGCCCAGAGAAAATGTCCTCGATGGCTAATGTGCTTACCGGAGAGTTCGTCTGGTTCCAGCCCGCTTTCAGTGTCCAGTCCGCAAACCACGAAATAATCTGCGAACCGACAGGAGACGGGACTGATGCCGGTGGTCATTTTGAGACTGGTCCGGTAGCTCCCTTTTCCCCGCGACAGGGAGCATATTAAGTGGAAGCGCAGAAGTGATTTGCGCCTGCCATCACCGATACTGTGTATGCAACCTGGTACGCACTACGCACTACTGCTAGCCTCCAAAATCACAACTGAACCCTTTACTCTACGGCTCACGATCGGTCCAGCAAATTTCCGGTTACTACCTTCCAAAATAAAACTACTTTTTTAAATAAACAACACAAAAAAAAACTTAAATCATAAATCACAATGTCAACAACAATAATCAACAACAATCAATGAATAACCAAAAACAAAATCATGCAGTCAACTCAACATTCAAACACTTTCAAGTCTATTTGGGGTCACATGAAAAACTGCACTCAGTCGCGCTTTGTCATCACATGAAAGAAAGAAAGAAAGAAAGAAAGAAAGAAAGAAAGAAAGAAAGAAAGAAAGAAAGAAAGAAAGAAAGAAAGAAAGAAAGAAAGAAAGAGTATTCTACTTGACCACACCCCATTGGCTGATTATTTTCTTTCATTTGAAATTTTCTAAACTTCCGGCTGACATCGAATTGCCTCTGACTTCACACACGTGTGTGAAGAGTTGCAGTCGAGCATATGCGTGTTATTAATCATCCGCAATGACTAAAGTCATGAAATGAATAAACCTGACAGTTACAGGCGGCTATTGCGCACAAAACCTACAATTCAGTATAATTTAGTTCCATTATTTTCAACAAAGTGGCATAATGATTACATTGGTGCCCCCCAGCATTGTATTTGCTATTCTAAAATGCATTTTAAAATTATTTTCTCAGCTCTCATTTAGCTCCCGGAGAGAAAAGAAAATCCTGGAAGTTCCGTGCCTGTGGCAGTCAGGACCACCCGAGGAGTAAAGTGATGGGATGTGATAGTATCACATCTCACATATGGAGAGTATCACATGATACTCTCCATACAAAACTGTCTACCAAACAAGCAACCAGCTTCTCCATTCAACTCGTTTATGTCTATCCACAAACTGTGGGTCGCCACACCAGTGCTATTTTTCTAATTAACACGTCACAGAAAATTTGTTGTCCTATGCAAAGTAGCTGGAACGGATTAATGGCATTTCATTAATTGATGCGAATGAAAAAAAAGCTTACTTGTACGGTTCAGATCATTACTGGTAAAGTGTGGCCACCTAGTGGGCTGTCTTAGTTTGCAAGAACTGTTTGCATGCACTGCTGCCCCGCATCAAGACGGAATGAGCAATGAGATTTTGCAAAACTATTTAAACAAAATCTTTAACACGCTTACAAAGGAAAAGAAACAAATATACTGTACATAGGCTTCATCCATTCCCACTATTGATATTCTGGAGATGATAAAAATGACATAAAGAGATGCCAGTGTTGACATATTGAGGCATAATTTATTAAGACATTTCATTCACCACTTGAATTACCCTGTAAAATAAAGCTTCCTTCTAAAGCCGATGAAACAAAACAAGTCCCAAAACTTTGATGAGGAACATATGTGACAGCAAATTCTCATGTTCATAAACTTTTACACAAAACAGGTGGTTTATCTACTTGTGTGCTTGTCTCATCATTCAAAATTCGGTCTTGGGAAGCTCTTACAGTAGTTAGCAGAAATCTATGTTAAGACATTTCATTGACCAAAAGGAATCAAATAAAAACTCTGATAATGTTATAAATAAAAAGCTTTAACAAGATTCAGCAAATATAAAAATGTTGCCTGCACGTTTACTTCATCAATGTTACTGTAGTACAGTTTATGATCAGTCCCCCCCCCCCAAAAAAAAAAACACGCACAAAATTAACAATGTGGTGAGCCTCATGAGGAAAATTCCGGGCCTTCCAAAAAAAATATATTTAAAAAAAAAGAAAAGTCATTTTAGTAAAATGCACACGTTAATCAAATTGCACTGTACTGGAGCTTTGTAGTGACTTGACATTCTATCCATCAGATGCAAATTAAGGGGGTCATGAATATGCGTACATGGTTTATGTTGTTATTTGCCCATTACAATGTCTAAAATCAGGGGCGAAAGACTAAAAACAAAACAACAGAAATAGTATGTGTATACAGGCGCATTTAGAGGTAGAAACTCATCAACAAAAGTTGCACTTCTTTACTCTTACGTACATTTTAATTCCCTCCTCTGCACTGTACATTTGATTAAATAAGCATCTGACATGACATTTAAAAACTGAACTTCACTTTCAACAGAGGTGACAGTGCGGCAGTTATTGCTTCCTTAAAGACAAAAATAAAACAGGAAAAAAAAATACTAAGACATGACTGGGAGTGAACATTGAGGTGCTACAAATAGGATGCTGATGTCATTCACTTGGGGGGGAATTCCACAGTGGTGCGCTTCACTCTGATGTTATTTTTAGCAAGCAGAAACACCATCACCAATTAGAAAGGAGGCCAATTGGAACCAATAGTGTTTTTCTAAAAAATAATTTTTTTAAATATAATATTTATGAAGCACTTTGCGCACCATGTGGTGTAGATAATGTGCTATATAAGTGCACTCCATAAGTTGAATAATATAATCCATTCACAACATCCTATAAGTAGTGCCTTTAAATCACTCTTAAATTAAATAATACACATTCTCTTACATAGAAGATGTTCTAGTTATAGAGCCCCTTATTTGGGGTGAGAGGGCATGTTTCTTGTGTGCACCGGAAGGTTTTTGTTGCGCTACTTTGTTTTTGCTGCGCACCAGAAAAAGGAAGTTTTCTTGTGAGCATGAGAAAGGCTCATGAGTGCACCAGAAAGTTTTCTCTTGAGCATTGGAAAGTTTTCTCGTGCACACAACAACGTAGCGTACCACAAAGTTTTCTTGGGTGCACCAGAAAATTTATCAAACGTGGCAGAAACTTTCTTGTGTTAGTTTTCTTGTGATAATTTTAACATGCGCATTAGAAAGTTTCTGGTCTGTCCCAGAAAGTTTTTTCATTTTCAGTAGAAAGTTTTCTCATATGCGCCAAAAACTCTCACACAGGCCAGAAACTCTCTCGTGCGCACCAGATACTATCTCAAGCACACCAGAAACATGTTGTCCCTTTAGAGGCTCTGTAGGATGTGCCACGATCAACAAGGTAAGTATGTGCGCGACATCAGGAACAAGCCACCAATGTGCGTACCATGCGGCCAAGCCATGTTTGTCGTATTTTCTGCTGGGGGAGAACAGCTGTGAGCGACAGGCGCACGTTCCTGAGGCGAAAGGATTGGGGTGGGGTTTACTGTGAGTTGGGCTCAGCCTGTAGATCAGGTGCCGAAGTCTTTTGTGGTCTACTCTAATTTCTGCTGCAGCTTTTTCTGGAAGCACACAGGCAAGATGGAGAGCACAGCGAGGACGGCCAGCACAGCCAGAGAGTTCCAGGACACGGCTTCGCCGGCGGTGGTTAGTTTGTACAGTGTTGTACCCGCGTTGATGGCTACGAAAGATGGCGGCGCCACACCTGCGAATAACATGGGCAAATTCTTTCAAATAAACTCAATACCAAATGTTTTTTTTTTAGCACAATATACGAAGAAGGAATCCAAAACACATTACCCAAAAATGTTCCAACGAAGAAAACCCGGAGTGGTACATTGATGACAGGTGACGTGATGTTTATGAACCAGTTAGGAAGAAAGGGAGTTATCCTCAGGAAAATGATGTAATTGATTAAATGGTCTCTGTGTTTATCCACCTGCCAGTGAAAAACAAAATGTCAAAAGATAGATGTTTGAATTAACAGCAATTTTAATGACTGGTTGGATAAAGCAGGGGGCTCCAACTCTTTTACAATAATGCCAAGGTCAGACTACACGATTTTTTTGTCTTACACGATAGTTGCACTGTTACGTTACCCGATAAATTCGCTCCGTGTCGTGGATGGGGCGTGTAGTCACACTACAAGTCTAAACGCGACAAGACACCAGCCGATTATCGCATGTTGTCTTGCCAAGAGAGACGCGCCGGCCACTGTTTGTCGGGGAGGTGGGACAAAAAAATTAAAAAAGAGGCACGGATAGGGAGTGTTCGCGTGAATGGATATATATATATATATATATATGTGCTCTATTCACGTCGCCGTTGCCTGACTATGGGTTGCATGGAGGCGTGCGCGCATACATGCATGCATGCATGCATACATACATAGATACATGCATGCATACATACATACATACATGCATGCATACATGCATTCATACATACATTAAAAGAGCTATAAAGTGCTGTTCAGTCAGTGTGTGATTGACGTTTCGCTCCCTCTCGCTATTGGTCAATGCTGTGGAACCAAACGGACGACGACGTAGGTATGTCACATTGTGTGTCAAGACGAGCAAAAATTCTAACATGCTAGACTTTCGTCGTGATGGTCGTGAACCGTCCCGGACAACAGGCGACCAATCGTTGAACGTGTCACACTACACGGGCGACGCTACGTCAAGACAACCCAAAATCGTTTACGACATCCCCCGTTTGTCCGCGACACGTCGGTCGGGCTAAAATCGGGCTGTTTTCGTGTAGTCTGACCAAGGCATAAGTAGCACCTCAAAAATAATTATTGGCTCTCCAACATATAATTAAAAAAAATCATCCCAAACATAGTACCTAGATTAAAAATTTAAAAACAGTTTTTCAATATTAAATTCGGATGTAGTGTGATAAAAAGTTCAATACAGCGGTACCTTGACTCACAAGTTTAATTCTTTTCAGGACCACGCTCAGAACACAAAACATCTTTTACAATTTAAATGAATGGAAATGCAGTTAATCTGTTCCAGCCCAGCATAACAAAATAAAATTTTTTTAAAAAAAACGTTTTAAAAAAAGTAGATACAGTAGTATGTTGTACTTTATAAAACAAAGTTGCTTCATGGTCCTTCTGGTGTGCACGCCTTGGCCCTCTGAGGGCAGAAACACAAAATACACGAAGAGAAGGGTCACACAACCATTTGACTCAGTAAGCTGCAATATTACTTTTGTAGAGGTTAAAGAATATTACTTGCCTAAAGTTTTATAACTACTGCAAAACAGATGCTAGCTTTATTAACCTGTCTACTGCATTTTACATTTTCTGTTAGCATTAAGCTAGGAGCCTTTCATACGTTATACTAGTTTTTGATAACGTTTAATTGTCTGTTTTGTTTAGTTTTACAGGAAACTTACACTTGGAAAGACAAACAAACAGCTTTTATTCTTTAAACAAAAAAACAAAACAAAACAAAAAAAAACAAAAAAAGCAAAGGTCAGGTCACTCACTCAGTTCCACTGTATGACTGGACCCAACAGACTTTTTCCACATAACACAAGAGGGAGCCCACGTGCACCACACTTCAAAAATTACAGGGCAAGTGCTCTATTTATAAATATGTCATATGCATGCACCCCCACCGATAATCCCTTTCAGTCACAATTATTCTTACCTGCTGTGACCACTTTTGGGCTTTTTCCGTGAGATATTTGTACACTATGGGTCGGCCCACCAAGTAGGACAGCATGTAGCAAAAGGAAGCACCCAAACCAGAGCACTGCCACGACACAAACATAAATTAGAATGACAGGTGCATTTTTCATCCTTAGACAAGTGACTGAGAAACTATAGGTTCCTCCTGGCTGCCGGGGGACACAAGGAAGTATAGTACACAACTTTTGACAAAGTAAATGGAATAATGCAGACTGTATCAATCCCACTGCGGCACAAAAAATATATACAATAGGTTTAATTACCTACTTTCTTTGTAACATTTTCTTCCCAAATAGCCACCAGATTTCAGTTTGTAATTATGCTAATAATAAAAACTAAAATGAACGATACAGTGGCTGATTTTTTTTTCCTCCCACACAAGAGAACTACCAGTAAAATGTCTGTCTTTACATAACTGCAGAATGTAGCCAGACAGACATTTTCTGAATTGTCCTAAACGAAAATGGGTAACTATGAATCCAATGTGATACTAATAAAACAATTTATTTTTATTACTCACCAAGCAGACTAAGAAGAGAGCCAGGGGGAATGGGTAAAGGTATCCAGACAGGATGCTGAGGAAAATCGATCCAGGGATTGCAAAGGTCTGAAGGCTAATGGAAAGTGTCAAGGTATATAATCTCTATAAAGACGTTAAATAGAGTACAGTATAATACATTCAGATATACATGGAGACGGTCACAACTGGCTCTGCTGCCATAATATTAGTCATTCTTTGCAGAATATAACTTGAAGGCCTCTAAACCAGCAGGGCAGTCAAAATCTATGCTAATTTTGTTAGCTTATGGCATTCTTCTTTGTTAGGGTTACGCTTAACAGATGTGACTTAGACACTGTTGATACAAGAGTGAAAAAAGACAAAAGAAAAAAAAAATCTCAAAAACACAAACTGTTACAATTGGTGTCCTTCACCACCTGAGGATACAAAACATATGTTGCAAAATAGGCCACCAACACCTGGCTGTAGTAGGTGTCTTTGTATTTGGACAATACAATTCCCAAAGCTTTGGCATCGTCCATGTCTTTGGGTATCTTGATTTTCTCCATTTCATCACTGGAAGAAAAATGAACAATAAGCATTTTTTGCTTGTCCTTTAAATTGATCATTGATTCGTCATTTTAGAGTGGAAACATTGATTCCACACTGAAGCTATTCCAGACTCTTCATTCAAAATTTACTCTGTGCATTCTATGTGCTATTGTAAAAAGACTCATACTGCACAATACATTTATTGCAGTGAAATGAAATGTTTGCACTGACCCATCCTAAAAAAAAGGAAACACCCATGCCTGATTCAGCAGACAGACTGGCACATCCATCCATCCATCCATCCATTTTCTTGACCGCTTATTCCTCACAAGGGTCGCGGGGGCTGCTGGCGCCTATCTCAGCTCTGGGCAGTAGGCAGGGGACCACCCTGGACTGGTTGCCAACCAATCGCAGGGCACACAGAGACAAACAACCATCCACACTCACATGCACACCTAGGGACAATTCGGAGCGTCCAATTAACCTGCCATGCATGTCTTTGGAATGTGGGAGGAGACCGGAGTACCGGGGAAGACCCACGCAGGCACGGGGAGAACATGCAAACTCCACCCAGGAAGGTCCGAGCCTGGACTCGAACCGGAGACCTCAGAACTGGGAAGCAGACGTGCTAACCACTCGACTACCGTGCCGCCCAGACTGGCACAAACACAGTTAAACTGAACAGAACACCAATTTATCATTATAAAAAAAAATGGCACTTTGACATGAACTACAAATGTAGTGTGAGATAGAAATATTCAGCTAAGGCTGCAGCAATAACACATTTGCTCAACCAATGAGCGACTAGCAGTGTAGTGCAACTACTTATAAAGTTGAAATTCTTTCAAATATTTAAAAAAGAAAAACATCTAAAGCAGCTGTTCCCAAACTTTTTACACCAAGTACCAACTAAAATAAATAAATAAATACTTGGCTCTCCAGGTACCATCACAATGACTAACAATAAAACTAGAATGTATTGCACATAAACTCCACCTAAATAAATGTCTGAAATCAAACAGTCCAAGACTAAATGTAAATTTATTGTACATGAAAGTTAAATAATACACCTGAAGTGCACTTAACAAATGTGCTTACTGTACTGGATTGCATTTAATCTACCGATTCTGATTGTACACCTACAAGGAGCATGCATACCACAACTCTGAGAACCACTGATCGAAAGCAATTTCATCACATTTTTAATGACGATAATTAGCTGGCTTTCTAGACAGTGTTCTTTCCAAAAAACAATTGGGCTGACCTCATTTTTTGGACACCTGCTTCAGAGGACAATAAGCAAGACATTATATGTAGAACACATTACCGGTCGATATGTTACCACCACGGTACACACAGAGGCAAGAACACATAGCCACAAATTCAGAAACTGTGTGGATTATCATGGCAATCAAAAGCTACTTACTCTGGAAGCTCTGGGAAGTTCCTATAAACAAGGTACATTAATGAGGCTGAGCAGGTGAAGATGGCAAAGAGAATGAAGAGAGACATTCGTGTCGAGCTCTTTGCAGCATGATGGCTGTCTGTGAGGAAAGGACAATAACAATTTGCATAATTTAAATGAATATACACACTTAAATGACTTAAATATTGACTACTGTAAATTACATCACGTCGTATCCCAAGATGCAAAGTAACTTGACGAAAGCATTTGAATGAATGTATGATTAAAGCGTTTGAAGTCGAGTTTCAATGTTTAAAAAAATAAATAAAATAAAATAAAATAAAAAACAAAAAAAACGAATTTCGCAATGGCACTGAGTCACAACTTAACCGGTACGCTGATCGTCACGTGACAGTGACAAGAAACTGCATCATGACAACACTAGTTTTGCTAAGCTAACAGAGCGTTCAAATTGTCCTTCGCTGCATTCACCAAGCCGAACGGAGCCAAAACTAAATCATCTACTTCAGCGCTAACTTGGGCAGACTAGAAATTCCGTGTGGGTTAATATTTAAGCCTTTAATGCTAGATTTCATATCTTAAATTAGCCACGACAAGCCTACCTGTCAATGCTATGGGGTCCTTAGCATTAGCTTTCACGTCCCCCTGTGACAAAACCAAGTCGCCGTTGTCTCCTCTATCCCTCCGCTTTGTGGCCATTTTCTGGGATAACACCATTCCGTCCCTCGAGTGCCGATTGAGCCGGCAGAAAAATAGATACCGATACACTACCGGTGGGATGACACGTTACACCGGACGAACCTTTCCCTTCGCTTCCAGTGCATACCGCGTACAATCGACAACAGCGCCTCCGGCTGGATCACATTGTTCCTACATCCATTGACATGATCGCATTTGGCTGGGTAGCGCCATCACGGAATACTTTGATTACGCCCAAATAGGGCGCCACTCATTTTAAAGGTCCATGTACTAGTAGTTCGCTGTTTGTCCTCAATAGTAATAAGAAAATTTGCCTCACTAGTAGAATGACTGTTCTACTAATTATGCCTCACTAATTGTCCTACCACTATGCAAAAATTGTCCTACTGTAGTTGTTCTATATACTGTAAATCTCAAATTCAATGTACACTATAGAAGAACGACTGTATCTACTAGACTAGTAATGATATTTTTCCTCCGTTAATGCCTTCCACCACTGTATGACATTTTTGCGCACTATAACAACTTTGGCATACTAGAGTACAACAACTACAGGTCACTACTAGTGAGATAAATCTACTAGTGGTGAGCGTGATTTTGGTGTAAGTAGAGGATCCAGGAGGCTAGTAGTGCCTAACATGTACTAGTTGGACCAAGTAGTGTTACTAGCGCATCATAGTCGTTTACTAGTTGTTTACCCCCCATTGTGCTAAATTATCAAAAAGGATAATGACTGATACATAGAGGGGCTGCGAAAATAAATTTATAAATATATTTTAGAGCAACTGCGATCTTAACTGGGGCTACACAGAGGCGATCCCAAGGTGATTTTAAAATTTGGGAAGGGAATGATGGAGATTTTTCTTTTATAGAATAATATTTGGAATGTGGACAAAAAATGTCCCGAATATTTGGAATGTTTAATATTTGATTCAATTGAGAAATGCAGAAGTAACCTATTCGAATGTCATACATAATGACAGAATAATAGTAATAAAGAATTGAAATAACGTTAATGCATAATGCCTACCGGTACTTCTATTTACTTTACTGTCTAACCTTCGATATGAAGCCCTACGACTAGAGGCAAACACCCTCTGACTACCCAACTGTTCTTTGCTTCAAGGTGGCATCTAGTATTTTCACAGGACACTTTACAATGGCATCATGAAGGATATTACATCACTAATTTTGAAATTTGTCATTTGTCATCCCCTTTTCTGCTATCGCAAATTTTACAACACACCGTAACCAACAACCATCCGGTAGAAAAACACTTTAAATTTTATTTATTTATTCATTTATTTTAGCATTGTGGATGACTAATATACACAGATACAAAATGGTTTCCGCTTGCCAAAACCTAACCATAGTCTCATTCAAAGGTCGGTGGGTTTTAATTGTGAGGGAAACATGTAAAACTTCGGTAATTTGACACATTTGTTCAAATTACAAAAAAACAAAAAAAAACAAAAACTACAAGCCCCATAGGTGTGCGCGCGCAAGCGGAAATTTGTTGCACACATTTGGCGCTGATCTATCCGGGTCCTTCATTCGCTTCTTCCTTTCGCGCCGGGTAACCGGAGAGCTGTGCGTCCATGTGCGCAGTCCCTGGGAGCTGATAAGACATCTAAAACAGCCTCAATCTGAGCCAAGCAAGCAAGATTATTTTTCTCCCCCCGCCAGCGATGGATCCCGAGGTTTTGGTCGAGGCCCTGCGGGGTACCATGGACCCCAATCTGCGAGAGGCGGCGGAGAGACAACTCAGCGAGGTAAAGGTTTCCAACTTGGGCATTTTCATGGCTGACGATGGCGCGGTCTCGAATCGGGCCTCTGCTCACATCAAGATGGTGCGAACGCGCAGGCTTGACTCTTGTTTGTTTCCGTGACTGTCTCACTGTTTCATTTCACTCTTCGGTGACACCATCCAAGTAAATGGCAAGTAGCCTTAAATCCCAATCGTGCTGTTTTGCGTTCTTCGTTCATCGCCAGCTCAATGAGCCAGCTGTGTGGCTAATAATACTAAGCTAGCTACCTCGTCGTTTATACACCCTAAAAGAGGCACGTTAGCGTAACGCACTCACCTTTAGTTAAACGTAACCCATGTAAAAAAAAAAGTAAACATTCTGGGGGGAGCAATCGCCATTTAGCGGACTGGAGACAAACGAGCGCTATTTCGGCTAACGATGAGCTAAGTTAGCAGGGGGGTATTTAGCTGCTGCTGCTCACGTGTCACTGACAAGCCTAGAAGCAATGAAATGTCGATTCAACGTCGAAATAGTATTTCCCCCCGAATATAGCCAATACTTTCGGTACTCACTATCTACGATGACATGTTAAAATAACGATTTCATGTTCATTTGTTTGACTATGTTATGTATAGTATGTACAGTAGTTAACGCCAAGTTTGCGACGATGTCTTGGTTCGGGCAGTGGCAGTTATTGCTCCTCCGTCGTTTTAAATCACACGTTTGCTTCTCAAACGGTCAGGTTTATAAAATTATATGTGATGCCTGTGTTACTATTTGTGTATTCGAGTTGCGTAACTAAATTATATTGTACACTTTGCTGCTCTAGTGTTGTCACGGTGCAAACATGGTAGTGGCTATTTTACCGTGACCGGCATCTCTCCTGCTAGTGTTATTTTACCGGGAACGGCTCTGATTGGTCAATCGTCGGAGTTCTATATTCTTGGCCTGCTAGAAATCGGCCATTTTACTGTGATTACAGTAGGTTGGCCGTGAATAGAATATTTTAGTGATGTGTAGGCTGTTGGGAATCTGTCATTTTGCCGTGACTCATGCACTGTTTATGGCTCCTGCCCAAAAATCACCTCTATTTCTTTTTATGAAGTTTTCATTTTGTATTGCCACCAATCAACATTACCAACCATAACCCTCAGAAGCAGGGTTATCGGGCAGTAGGACACTTTGTGGCTTTTCAAATGCAGCAGTCACATCTTCTATTTCTTTAAATGTGGAAAATTCATCAACGCAGAGCAAATCCAACTCCATCACAGTAGCAATAACAGTCAAATATGGCAAATACGGCATTGTTAGCATGCATGCATGGCAAATAACAGTTCAAGTTTTTGAATGAGTTGAGTAAACACGTGAAACACAGCGTCTTGTTACAACTCCAACTGTCTGCAAGAAATTGTAAACGTGGGTTGGAAATGAATGAAATGGTATATTTAAACTCGTCACCAAACACTACGCCATGGGCCGGTACACTCAGACTTAACATATCTGTATAAAGTACTTAATTCTGCCTTCAATACATATGATTGTGATCAAAAACCCAAAGCAGTGGAACTGTTGTTGGTACAACAGGGAACTAACATATTTTCATTTTAAATAAAATAACTCTCAGCTGCTGAGATGTGTAACCTTTTTTTTTTTTTTCAACAGTAACTGCCTCAGAATAGTACAAAGTACAAACGTGTATTGACTCATTTGTGTGAACTCTAATTGTAGTTAAATGTACTGCAGTAGTGAGCAGATTAATAGTCCTGCCAGACATATTCAAACTAGCAGAAAAACATATAATTGGGGCGGCATCATTTGTGTTGTTGGAAGGATCATAATTACAGAAACATGCTAATTTCTGTAAACCAGTTTATATCGTTGTCGTTTTTTTTGCATGAAGCTGGCAGATTTTCATTGTAAATCTCAAATGGGAATGACAAATACTGCATATGTAGTCACATTGATGAGGTCTCATAAAGATATAAGTGGTAAAAAGATGTGGTATCGTACAATTTTTGTAGGTTTGGTTTGGTATCAGTACTTTTTTAGTACCCATACATCATGCAACCCTATTGCTGTTCTGCTGGTGATGTGAGGATAATACAAGCAACCTTATTTGAATTGTTGAATGTCTTATTGTAGCTTAGTTTTTTGTCATCATATCATAATAACTGAACAGCTATTTATTTTACATGGTTGTTGTGAGTCAGTGTAGCTGACTGTGATTGTGTCCACAATGCATTTGGCAGCAGGTCCCAATTTGTTATTGTGCTGATAGAAATTCTATACTTGTCATCAAGTTGTGCAGTTAGCGAAAAGCACGTCATCTGGGGGAGGATGGAGTCCTGCTCAAGTGCACCGTTTCTAAATACAGACCTGTGCTTAGTCATGGGCGTTTTTTTTTTTTTTTTTTAATATAAATGGAAGATGGCCATGCACTGACGGAACGAACAAGGGCAATATGTTGGAATGTAGAGAACATGGGTTTTATCGCGTCAGAGCGTAATTGTAGCAGAAGGGACACATTTAGATTATGGCATGGATCTTCTGGGATAAAATCCACAAACCAATCTGAGCTACATGGTGCCACCTACACATGGCAAAATTATCAGTGACTGAATGGTTGCTTGTCGATGTGCCCTGCGATTGGCTGGCAACCAGTCCGGGATGTACCCCTCTTTTTGTGTCAGTTGGTATAGGGTCCAGCACACCTGCGAACCTATTGAGGCTAAGCCTTACAAAAGATGGGTGGATAGATATTAGTGATAACATTGCTTCTTTATTGTATGATGATGAGATATTCTTTTCTGATTTACAGGGTCACACACAAGTGAACTTTTTATCCACTCTGCTACGCATCACCATGACTGATCAGCTGGATTTGCCAGTCAGGCAAGCAGGTGAGTCTCTAGTTATAGTATTTATCTTCTCTGTCAACTGTGTTTATTGCAACAATACAGATTAAAACTAAACAAAAAAAATGTTGAGGAATTTATCACTACTACTTGTTCAAATTAATGTGGAAAGGTTTTAAAAGCTTTTCAATTGCAGTTTATTTCAGTACAAACCAATAGATTGTGCAGTAAAACCTCTAAAATCAAAACAAAATCTGAGAGCAAGTTGAGGCCAGATTTGTGTTTCAAACTGTTTTTCCCCATTAGAAATGTATGTTGAAATTTCCTGTTCTAGATTGAAACTGTCCTCCATGGAATTAAATATTGATGATGGTGATTATTGAAGAATTTAGTCTATTTGTGTAGCATGTACAACTCGTCTGTGCAGCATTGTTCTGCTCAATACAGCCATGGCACATGAACAGGAGTTAAAATGAGCTTGTATCTAATAGGACTTTCTTAATAATCAGTATAATAATAGACTTAATAAAAGTACTGTACAGATCACCAGGGGGAAAAAACATACAGATTTTTTTATTTGTTGAAGGTAAGCAGATCGGCAGAAACAAGATCACTGCAATTGCTTTAATTATATATATATAAAAAAAAAGTACAGTAGTGTGACTTGTTGGTCAGCATTAGTAGACTTTGTTTTGATTGTCTTGCCAACGATGTTGACATTTGTCAGCATTCTGTCAGCCTCCCATGCAACTCCTCCATTCCCCCGTTACCTCCCACTTTGCCACAGAGAAATATAAATGCTACCGGTGTGTGTCTGTATATACCCTGATAGCGCCTGTCTGTCACATTTCAAAATAAATTACAGATAAAAGATCTTTCATTCTAAGGGACGGTAATTAAAGAATTACTTGCGCTTCTATATTTCATTGCTTTGCATTCACGTTTAAGCATTTCAGCTGTCCTGCCTCCTAACATGTTCATTATCCCTTTCAATATAGGTGTTATTTACCTTAAGAACATGGTAACTCAGCACTGGTGTGGTGGAGATGGTTCATCCACAGAGGCGCCTGTCAACAAGATCCCTGATGAGGATCGACAATTCATTCGTGACACCATAGTGGAGGCGATCATCCACTCACCTGAGCTCATCAGGTGACTACACATGTCTGCTATTTAAGTATAATATACTGTAAATCACTTCACCCTCATATCTTGGACTATTTGACTGTTAGCCATCCTGACAGCAAATATTATCTTTGGTTTTCCATTCCAATAATTTGCAGGCCTACACAACAAATTTTGATATCTAGGACAGTGGAACCTTGGCGTTTGAACGTCTCAGAACTCAAATACAAAGTACAAATTGGACTTAGACCAAAAAATCGGAGTAAAAAATGTATCGGAATTTGACCTCATTCTCGGAGCTCAAACACCCAAACAAGAGCAGAACGTACCCTGAATGGGTAGCCGAGCCATGTCGACAAAGCACTGCTCATTTCCAGTCAGAGCGTGAATACTCCCAGAGATGCTCGTGAATGCGAGTGCATTTTGATTTTTCCACGACAATTTTCTTTGACATGGGCCCAAAGAAAGACAGCAGTGCTAGTGGCAGCAAAGAAAAACGTAGGGTGCTACGAACCACAGTGGATTTGGGAAGGAGATTATCACGCCGTTTTAACTACCGTGTCTACTTCTGTAAATACCGGCACAAGGAATCCCCTTAGATGTTCAACAACGTGCCTCACGTTAAACAGCGCGCAAGGACCTCTTAGTAGTCTAACAATATGCCCAGTGTGAAATACACCAACTCAGCACTGAACTAAAGCATGCGTTAACAGCATTTTTCATCCACTGATGCCATCACACCACAAAAAAAAGGTTAGGTACCTTTTATTGTTTAAATACTGTATAGGGTGTACATGTTTTTTTTTTTACATAAATAGAAATAAAAATAGGAATTTTCTGTTTTGGAGCTTGGGAACGGATTAATTGCGTTTATTATTTCCTATGCGAAGGTGTGTTTCGGAGGTTGAATAATTTGGACTTTGAACACTTCACAGGAACGAATTATGTTCAAACTTCGATATACCACTATATCCTCCTTACTACCAGCAATTAAAATTTGTCCTCTGTAGTGGACATTTTTAAACCTGAATATCTCCCACCTAGTGCATACGATTGAATTAACTCCTTTTGTGCTCCAATGATACTAAATGTGTAGGGGTGGGGCTTTGCTACCTTTGTTTGAATCATAAACGAAAACGGCTTCCCTCAGTGTAAGCACTTTTTCGGGAAAAGGAAAAGTAAGTGTATACTACTTTTTATTGAACAAATTTAGGCTTTAAATGTTGTTAGCATGTGTTCTATAAGACTCTTAAGAACACATTAAAGTATTAATGAAAATATCCAAAGTTCGGGATTGTTTTACAGTGAATGAGGAAGATAAAATGCAATATGTATCACAAAAGCGCATCTGTGGCTCACAACACAAGGTAACGTATCAATGTTAGCTAATTTAATGTAGCCTTCCACTGCGAGTTGAAATGCCCTTGTGGATTCTGGCTGGTAGACTTTCAATTGCTTTATTGAACAAATGGTATGAAAATAAACATGTAATAAGCACATTCATACACAAGCTGCCGAAAGCCGTACCTCACACAATCACGCAACACACAGCCAGCCAACTTTATACTCCCTGACACCCAACGTCACTTACTAGGCCAGACCTGGCCTTTTCAAATCCCCCAACCCCCCATGTTAAAGTTATTTACCGGTAGTTTAATAATGCAGAATAATCCATTATGAAAATATTTGCTAGTTGTATCCCTTGTATAGTGTATATTGCTATGTTTAGTAAGCCTTTTAGTCAGACTACTGCGTCTCTATGCAGTGGGAATGCATGAGCTTGCCCCAACTTAATAAGTGGGAACTCCTACTTAGTAATGTTTCCTACTTGAAGGCCTGAAGTTTCAAATGTCCAATTCTCTGGAACATGGAATCAAACCTATCTATTTTTACTTTTGACAGAGTCCAGTTGACAACATGCATCCACCACATGATCAAGCACGACTACCCCACTAAGTGGACGACCATCGTGGACAAAATCGGCTTCTACCTGCAGTCCGACAACAGTGCAGGATGGCTCGGCATCCTGCTTTGCCTTTACCAGCTGGTGAAAAACTATGAGTGAGTCAGTGTACCATCAGACAGGAAGCCACTGTCATGCTGGAGGCTAACTTGTCCATTTCAACCAGGTACAAGAAGCCTGAGGAGCGTCAACCTTTGGTGGCAGCCATGCACATATTCATGCCCATGTTGAAAGACCGTTTCATCCAGCTTCTGCCAGATCACTCTACAGACTCTGTGCTCATTCAGAAACAGATCTTCAAAATTCTCTATGCCCTTTTCCAGGTAACTTCCTGGTTTCCAAGGGTACTTGAAGGGAAGCTGGAATTTAGATTGTCGTAACTACGAAACCAAGAGTTTTTAAAGACATAAAAAGTTTTAAAGTACCACTTGTCACACCCACCTAAGTGGAGCGAAATATGTTCTATTTCGTCCCTCCCGACCGCCAGAAGGCGGTGCTTTAAGCACTGAATGTTCCTTTCGCGCATGCGCAGTTCGAGTAATGCATACCAAATTAGTCACCTGTGACCCTAGAAGGGTATAAGTTCCGGTGTCACCCAAGGTTCGTTTCCTCTTTTCTTCTCGCGTGGCGTATGCATACGACACATTTTCGAAGAGTGTAAGAATTGGGATTTGTATTTATCCTCTTGACCGCGCCGCTTGGAGCCTTGTGACCGGATCGGTCGGAGCTGCGTAGTTCGCCCTCCAAAGGCTGCGGCGACGGTGTTTTTCTTTCCTTCGTTTGTGACCCGACGTGGTCGCGTATTCTAACCTCCCGTGGGGTAAGGTTGTTGACTACTTGTTGTCTACTTTGCCGTCTAATTTCCACGTTTACTGCGGTGTTTTGAGTTTTTTGTGTGGCTAGCCTCGCGTTAGCGCCCTGGCTACCACGGCTCGTGGTTTACCCTATTTTTTCCTCCGCTGGCTTTGGCAGCGTTAGCGCTTCTCTCGGTTTATTAGCGCCGCTTTCTCAGACGGTGTTGCCGTTTGGTTGTTGCTTTTCTTTTTGTGCCTTTGCTGGTGAGGGCAGCGTCAGCGTCCCCGCTCCCAGCTTACGGCGTCGCGCTTCTCGCTCGATTGTTTGTCTTACTTACTTTTGTGTGTGTCCCGCATGCGGTGCGCACCTGGCTTAAGCTGTGCAGGTGGCGTTCGCGCCCCTTCTCTCAGTTTGTCGCCGCTTTCGCGACTGCTGTCTGCCCCTCCCGCGCGTCGGATGCTCCGTGTGCGTCTGCTGTGCAGGTGGCGTTCGCGCACCTTCCCTCAGCTTATCGCTACTATTAACAACTGACTGTCTGTCTGCCCCGGCCCTCCGTTGGCTGCTCGGTGTGCGTCTGCTGCGCAGGTGGCGTTCGCGCGCCTTCCCTCAGCTTATCGCTACTATTAACAACTGACTGTCTGCCCCCGCCCTTCGTCGGCTGCTCGGTGTGCGTCTGCTCTGCAGGTGGCGTTCGCGCCCCCTTCCCTCGGCTTATCGCTGCTTTACCGGCTTACTGTTTGCCCCGACCCACGCGTCGGCTGCTCGGTGTGGGTCTGCTGGGCAGGTGGCGCTCGCGCCCCCTTCCCTCAGCTTCCCGCTCATCGCTGTTTGGGCCTCTTTGTGTTCACAATGGAGGTCTCCCGTTGCTGCGTGGACTGTGGTATCCTCTTTGAGGCCTCCGATGTCCTGGACGATCGCTGCCCGAGGTGTCTTGTTTCTGACCGTGCCGGGGATGGCCGGGCCTGCAGTCCTGGTGTCAGTGACCCCAGTCCACTGGGTCATCTGTCGTCCTCCCAACTGAGGCGCCGGAAACGTCTCGGTGTCCTCTGCTGTACATGCCCCCCCCAGGAAAAGGGCGGCGCAGCGACGACTCGCTTCATAGGTTGGGCACCTTCAGGCTGAGCTGGCAGAGGTGAGATCTCTTCTGCAGGACCGTCACCCTCCCACACTTACGGGGGGGCCGGGTCCACCTGCCCTGCCCATGCCGCGACCATCCACCCCGCCCATGCCAGTGCTTCCTCCTGAGGAGGACGCCATTTCCTTGGCAGCTTCGGCTTCCTTTTTTCATGACGACGACCGTGACCCGGGGTCTGTGGTTTTGGGACCAAACTCTCCAGCGTCCGCTCAGAGTTCGTCCAGTGAGGCGGGGGATGGTTCTATACGGGCTGTCCTGCGCAATGCCTTGGACCTCCTGCATTTGGAGGTGCCTCCACAGGCTCAATCGGCGTCTGAGAGCGCTTTCTTCCGGCGCAGGCGCCCTTCCTCGGCCTTTTCTGTCCCCGCAACCAGACGACTATCTGCGGGAACTACATGCTTGCTGGAGGGATCCTGGGGCTCTCTCCCGTCCTTC
This sequence comes from Festucalex cinctus, assembly GCF_051991245.1. Classification (NCBI taxonomy): domain Eukaryota; kingdom Metazoa; phylum Chordata; class Actinopteri; order Syngnathiformes; family Syngnathidae; genus Festucalex; species Festucalex cinctus. Next base: position 5,579,341 of record NC_135414.1, read on the forward strand.
GGCTGATGGCCGTGATTTAGCATCTATGCACGGTACTGCTCGTGTTGGCTTGGACCGGATGCCTGCTGTGGAGCCAGCTGTCGCATCCCTCATTGTGTCCCCGGAGGAGACCCTTCGGCCATCTGTGCGATGTCCTCGACCCCAATGTCGTGTGACTGACGACCTTCTCACACGGGCCTATGGCGCTGGTGCACGTGCTGGCCGCATTGGGAGCTCTTTGGCTCACCTCATGCTTGCTCTCTCTACATCCCTGCAAGCGGACAGCGTGGAGGCTGCTGTGTCCTTCAGTGATGCAGCCCTCCAGGCTTTTGCCCTCATGACTAGGGAACACGGCCGACTCATGTCCTTCCTAGTGCAGGCGCGCCGCCAGGTGTGGCTAGAGCAGTCCCCCTTGTCGGAGGCCTCTAGGAGGGCCCTCCGTGGTGTTCCTGTGGAGCCGGGGGAGCTTTTTGGTTCTGCCGCTGTGGGTGCACTGGAAAGGACGGTTAAGGCTCATGAGACCAGGAAGCAGCTTTCCAGCCTCAATAGGGCCCTGCCTCCCCAACAGGGTAGGCCTGGGGCACGCTCTGCTTTTCATCGCTTTCCTCAGCCCCGGCCTGCCGAGGCTTATGGCACCCGGCGACCCCCGCAGAGGCCCGCCGGGGACTTTCGCTCCTCCGCCCGCTTGCCTTCAGGGCAACCATGGGCTGCAGGCCCCACCCACCGTCCCTCTCGGGGCCGGAGGGCCAGGGACTGAGGCCTTGGGGCCGGCCGTCGGACATTTTTTCCCATCAGCAACTCAGTTACTGGGCTGCTCGTGCCTCGGACCCATGGGTGGTCTCCATCTTGACCCACGGGTACGAGCTGCAGTTCCGACGCCGGCCTCCTGCTTCCTGTCGGGTCAGGGTGACTCTCATCGCCGACCCGGCAAAGGCCTCATCTCTGGACCAGGAGCTGTCCGCCCTCCTGGCCAAGGACGAGATCGAAGCTGTGGACCCCCTGGCACAGCCCGGGGGCTTCTACTCGACGTACTTCCTTGTCCCAAAGAATACCGGTGGATACCGACCGATACTGAACCTGAGGGGGCTCAACAGACATCTCAAGGTATTGCCATTCCACATGCTAACCCCGAACGACATCTTGCAGTCGCTCGCCCAGGGGGAGTGGTTCACGTCTATAGACCTGAAGGACGCCTACTTCCACGTCCCCATCGCACCTCGACACCGTCGATTTCTCCGTTTTGCCTACAAAGGCCGTCACTGGCAGTTCCGTGTGCTCCCTTTCGGGCTCTCCCTCGCTCCGCGGGTCTTCACTCGGTTTGTGAAGGCTGCTCTGGCGCCCCTGCAGTCTGTGGGCATGAAGGTGCTGCCGTACCTCGACGACTGGCTCCTCTGCGCGCCGTCGCGGGCTCAGGTGATCCGGGACTCCTCCGATCTCCTGTGTCATGTGGCCCGGTTGGGTATTAGGGTCAACTTGCCCAAGTCCTCTCTGGTCACCTCTCAGCGGACGGACTTCATTGGTGTGACGTTGGACACCACGGTTATGAGAGCCCACCCATCTCCTCACTGAGTCGACGATGTTCTTCGCCTCCTCGCGCTCTTTCAAGGGGGCAGGCTGTTGCCTTACGTCGCCTACTTGCGGCTTTTGGGCAAGCTGACGTCCATGACGGCTGTGGTCCCGTTGGGTCTGCTGACACTGCGCTCACTACAGAGGTGGCTGAACGGCTTCCACTTGGACGCCAAGTGGCACCGCCACCGGAGGCTCAGGGTGTCCCGTCGGTGCCTCCTCGCCCTGGCACCTTGGAGGGAGAGGGCTTTTCTATTGAGCGGCGTCCCGCTGGGTGTGGCCCCGGCCCGCCGCGAAACAGTCACCACGGGTGCCAGCCTCTCGGGCTGGGGTGCTGTCTGGCAGCACAGGACGGCTCAGGGAAGTTGGTCTGTGCGCGACGGGGTCGATCACATCAATGTGCTGGAGCTTCGGGCGGTGCACTTGGCACTCATGCACTTCTTGCCATACCTGAGCGGACGGCATGTTCTCATACGGTCGGACAACACCACGACCGTGTTTCACATTAACCATCAGGACGGTGTCGGGTCCGCCCGTCTGTTGGTGACCTCCCAGCACCTTCTCAGGTGGGCTGCTCCCCGTCTGGCCAGTCTACGGGCCACCTATCTGCCGGGGGTTCGGAACCAGCTCGCGGACTCTCTCTCCCGTCGGGGTCCTCCTCCGGGAGAGTGGCGCCTCCACCCAGAGGTGGTGCGCATGATTTGGAGCAGCTTCGGCACGGCGGAGGTCGATCTCTTTGCCTCCGAGGACTCGACCCACTGCCCACTTTGGTTTTCCTGAGCGAGGCCACCAGCCCTCTGGGTCTGGATGCACTGGCGCAGCCTTGGCCGGAGTGCCTTCTCTACGCCTTTCCACCGCTCCCTCTGATGTGGCTGACGCTTCAGAGAGTTCTTCAGGAGGGGCACACGCTGTTGATGGTGGCCCCCTTCTGGCCGGCCCGGACGTGGTTCCCCCTGCTCCGTCAACTGTGCTCCGGCGAGCCGTGGCGTCTCCCCGACAGGGGACCTGTTGTCTCAACAGGGAGGTCGGGTTTGGCATCCCGACCCTCGGCGCCTTCGCTTGTGTATTGGCCATTGAGGGGCCCCAACCGCTGCTGACCGGCTGTACAGAGTCTGTCACGCGGACCATTCTTAATGCGAGGGCACCGTCCACTCGGCTACAGTATGCCAACAGGTGGAAGTTGTTTGTGGCGTGGTGCGGAGAACGCGGGGTGGACCCTGTTTCGTGTTCCATCCCCACCATCCTGGATTTCTTGCAGTCCCTCCTGGATAAGGGCAGGTCTCAGTCGACTCTGAAGGTGTATGTGGCAGCTATTTCTGCCCGGCATGTTGGTGCTGATGGCGGCTCCGTGGGGCGCCATGAGCTGGTGTCCTTGTTCCTCAGAGGGGCTCTGCGTCTTCGTCCCCGCCCGGCTCCTCGGGTTCCGGCGTGTGATCTGCAGTTGGTGCTGGACGGCCTGTGCAGGCCTCCCTTCGAGCCCCTGGCGGGGGCGGACCTTCTGTGGGTGTCGCGCAAGACTGCACTCTTGCTCGCCATTGCCTCCGCCAAGCGCGTCAGCGACCTACACGCTTTATCGGTTAGCCCTGAATGCCTGCGATGGCACCTTGATGGCGCCGGCGTCACTCTGTGGCCGAACACTGCCTTCATTCCCAAGGTGTTGTCTGGCTCTCGTTCTAACCAGCCTCTACGGCTTAAACGTTATGTACCCACTCCTGCTGATGGCGGGGACAGGCCGGAGCTCTTGTGTCCGGTGAGAGCCTTGCAGTGTTACATTGACGCTACGGTGGGCATTCGTACGTCTGCCCAGCTTTTTGTTTGTTATGGTGGTCCTACCAAGGGCTCCGCTCTCTCCAAGCAGCGCTTGTCTCACTGGGTCGTGGATGCCATTCGCCATTCCTACCTGCTGTCGGGCCGCCCCCTGCCGTCAGGGGTGCGCTGTCACTCCACCAGGAGCGTTGCCACGTCTTGGGCCGCCCTGAGGGGTGTTTCCCTGGAGGATATATGTGCTGCTGCCTCATGGGCGACGCCTTGCACCTTCTCCAGGTTTTATAGCGTGGATGTCGCCTCTCCCCATCCGCTTGGTGTGATCTTGGGTCCTGCTGGGGCTTCTCAGTGATGTTTGTGTCTGAGATCCCTCGCGACTACGCCGGTATTAGTCATTCAGTGCTTAAAGCACCGCCTTCTGGTGGTCGGGAGGGACGAAATAGAACGAAAGTTACAACTGTAACTACGGTTCTATGAGTCCCGGACGACCGCCAGGGCGTCCTGTCGCTCGGAATCCTCGTGTTCACGCGAGAAGATTCCGTAGGAAACGAACCTTGGGTGACACCGGAACTTATACCCTTCTAGGGTCACCCAGGGGCCACAGGTGACTAATTTGGTATGCATTACTCGAACTGCGCATGCGCGAAAGGAACATTCAGTGCTTAAAGCACCGCCTTCTGGCGGTCGTCCGGGACTCATAGAACCGTAGTTACAGTTGTAACTTTCGTTCTAAATAATAGTGATGAAACGTGTGTAACGATGTCTATTTTATGCTATTTGATTATTATAATCTTAAAAGTGCAATATTAATGTGTTTATGATGAACCAATTTAGTTAAAATCTGCGTGAATTATTAGTCACTTTCTCTCCTCTTTGCACAGTATAACCTGCCCCTGGAACTCATCAACAGACAAAACTTGACAGAATGGATGGAGATTCTCAAGACTGTAGTGGATAGAGATGTACCCCCTGTGAGAGCTTGAGTCTGCATGTTGCTTTAAAATTGCAAATGAGCTCTTGCACTTGCATTTCTGCCTTATCCACTGGCTCGGCTGTTTTTGTTTCAGGAGACACTGCAGGTTGATGAAGAGGAGCGTCCCGAGCTGCCTTGGTGGAAGTGTAAGAAGTGGGCCCTTCACATCTTAGCTCGGCTATTTGAAAGGTACAGATCTCATTACAGTTTTAACATGTCATTGGTGTTACTGTCAAATGTTACAAGTTAATTTAATTTATAGATACGGAAGCCCAGGCAACACAACCAAAGAGTACACAGAGTTTGCTGAACTTTTCCTAAATGAATATGCAGTGGCAGCACAGCAGGTATGGACCTGGAGGTGTGACGTATGCTGCAAATCCCTGGCCAAACGTCGGACGGCAAATGATTTTAAACACATTTGTTCATTCGTCTGCTTTAAGGTGCTGCTAAAAGTCTTGTATCAGTACAAGGAAAAGCAATATGTGGCTCCCAGAGTACTCCAGCAGACGCTCAACTATGTCAACCAGGCCGTAGTTCATGCGCTCACATGGAAAAACCTCAAACCACACATTCAGGTAAGCAATGTAAAGCCATTTGAATTATTGGTTTGATAAATTTTTGTCAGGATCATGAAGCAAAAGACGAACAATTTTTGATTGTCATTGGAAGAAAGTACGGCTTTCGTACTTAAAATGTTTTGCTTATTTATGACTGAGCATGTTTGCCCATGCTTAACATTTTTAATGCTTTGTAAGAAATACAGAGACCTTAAATGATAGTGTGTTTTCTCTTTTCTTACACTGCCATGATTCTGACTTCTGTCTTTGTCCTTCAGGGCGTCGTTCAGGATGTGGTTTTTCCCCTCATGTGTTACACAGACGCTGATGAGGAGCGCTGGCAAGAGGACCCCTACGAGTACATTCGCATGAAGTTTGGTAAGCAAAGGAGACTACAGGCATTGTCTGTTGATCCTTGAAGCATTAATTGACTCACTGGCGAGTAATTTGTTCAATTCAATCACTTCTGTCCACTTAGATGTATTTGAGGACTTCATTTCTGCTACGACAGCAGCACAGACGCTCCTCTTCACTGCCTGCAATAAACGAAAGGAGGTCAGTTTATCTACATTTAAAAAAAAAAACAAAAAAAACTGCTTTTGAGTTGATGTCATTCATTGAGTGTTGTGTAGTCGGTAGAATTGTTGGGAGTGGCCAGATGAAACCCATTATTACCCTGTTTTGGCAGTAATACAAGTATTTGTCCTCTTCTGTTCAGGTGCTGCAAAAGACAATGGGCTTCTGCTACCAGATTCTCACTGATCCTATCACTGATCCCAGGAAAAAAGATGGTGCCCTCCATATGATAGGCTCTCTGGCTGAGATCCTGCTCAAGGTAAGTTGCATCACTCCCAACCCACTTTTGAAAGAGACTTGCTCTAACAAGATCTTTGGCTAACATTCTCACCCTGTCACAAATAATTTCCTCCTAGTTAAATTATGGTCATGAAACTACAAATGTGGATTTTTAGCCACACATCTGACCAATTCTGACGGCTAGGAGGATCTTATATTTTAATTTATAATCATTTTACTTCAAATCGCCTAGTGACCTTTTTCCTCCTATAAGCGGGTAAGCGGTGCGTAGATGTTCTTTCATGGTATAAACTTTAGATTGCGTACCAGATTCATATCTTAATAGTGATGAATCTGATCAATCCTAGAATCGCCATTGCTAGTGAGGTCGGTGCGTGGCTTAGGAAAAAAATGAGCACCAAAATTATGTGCACACCCGAACTATAAGATTTATTTTTTAACTCAATCCCTGTGATTAACCAACACTTTATATAGATGTAATTATGATTTAGGGTTTCAGTCAAATTTGAACTTGTTTTTTGCTTGACGTAATGGTGAAGCACTTACACATACACACACAAAAATCATTGACATTGCACATCCTTAACATAGAGGAAACATCTTGTGAAGCATTTTGCCTGGTGTAACATGATTTATTGACCCTCTTACACCCCTCCCCCCTTTTTTCTCTCCATAGAAAAAGGTCTATAAGGACCAGATGGAGTTCATGCTGCAGAGTCACGTCTTCCCCTTGTTCCGCAGTGAACTGGGCTACATGAGAGCCAGAGTAAGTCATTATCTGAACGTTTTGGTTTGTGCACTAATAGCTGTGAATAATTTGAAATAAAATCAATACTATGGGACTGAATTTTCTATTAGACATAATTTTTTGTGGTTCCCTTTTAATATGATGTATATTTCTATTAAAACTTATTGTAGGCCTGCTGGGTGATCCAGTATTTCTGTGAGGTGAGGTTCAAAAGTGACCAGAACCTGCAAAATGCTCTGGAGATGACCCGACTCTGTCTAATCAATGATAATGAGATGCCAGTGAAGGTGGAGGCTGCCATTGCCCTACAGGCTCTCATCAGCAACCAGGAGAAAGGTGATCAAAGATGCCGCTATCACGATCTCGTATAGTTTTGGAGTAATTTCCGTCCTCCTCATGTCTGTTGTGTGACTGTATCTCTCCCCACCCCACCCCCGCCCCCACCAGCCAAAGAATACATCACCCCCTTCATTCGGCCGGTAATGCAAGCATTGCTGCATATTGTCAGAGAGACAGAAAACGATGACCTCACCAACGTCATACAAAAGATGATCTGTGAATACAGCGAGGAGGTCACACCTATTGCAGTAGAGATGACTCAGCACCTGGTAAGCACCTGTGTTGTATTTTTTTTTTTTTTTTTTTTTTTAAAACAGCTCTAGGGCGTGATTGACTCAGGTAGAATTTTGAAAAAAAAAAAGGTAGCTGTCTGAATTGACTTATAAAAAGAAAACGATAAATCAATTTTCTAAAAATTAAGCAAAATCTGCCTCAAAGTTTCATAGTGATAATTTTTCCACGCAGACTTATGCTACGGCAGGCTGTTGCTCCACTCAGTGTAGAAATATGTTGGCGCCACAGCACAGCTATAATCTCCAATTAATAAAGTTATCCATGTCAGTAATTCACGAATAGCTTGCCACTGCTACTTCCATCGTATTGTTATGGTGGTCATGACTCAACAGTATGTGCACTGGCAAATACTTAGCCAGGCAGCCACTAATCTGAGATCAATACACTCACAATCGCTCAATGGGCCTCTCTTTTCAAAGCCACACACACACAGTCACAAATATTAGTGTGGAATGTGAGGATCACAACCCCAAGTTGGACTATCACTATAGTAATCCAGTATCTTGCATGCAAATTTTGTTGTTAAAAGTTGCACAATCTATTTTTGTCCAATTTCAATTGAATAAACAATACTCAAAATATTCAATAGCTGCAACTGTGCTTCAAACACACCATCACAAGTATCTCTCTTTGCTGTCCGGCAGGCTATGACGTTCAACCAGGTAATTCAGACTGGGCCTGATGAGGAGGGAGCAGATGACAAGGCTGTGACAGCTATGGGCATCCTCAACACCATCGACACATTGTTGAGTGTGGTGGAGGACCACAAAGAGGTGAGCAGCAAAGCCTCTGAGCCAGGATGCCTACGCATTGTATCATACGCACACACATGCCTGACTTATCTCTGTACCACTTCCTGGCTTGCTGTCGCCTTTCTGCCAACACACTTCAGCCGCCCACCACCTCCTTGGAACGTGCTCTCTTCTTGCTGTGTTCCAAAACACTCATTCAGGCAGTTGCTACAAATAGTTGCGGGGCCTACTGCCAATGTGTCTGCGCAAGCACAGGCACACACAAAGCCAAATTGCTATTAGATGTTACAAAGCTTTGAGCTCCAGAGAAGATGACTGTTTTATCAAGGTTGAACATTTGTTCCCCCAAGTGTTCATCTTTATTTGCGTAAGCAGTAACACAAATATTCCGATACGGTACAAGCATTTTTAAACCAGTGGTTCCCAGCCTTTTATGCCCCACCCCAGAGATGAACTTTAAAATGTTAGCACACCTACTTCAAAAGTAGTTTCTGATATGTAGATAGACTGCAAAATTGTTTAACTAATTTTCTGAATTCACCATATTGCCAGCAGTTTTAGAGCATATTGGGATTAATCTTCAAAGTCCCGTAGAATATTGGTTCTATCTAGACAAAATAATTTTTTCTTTCTTTCACTTTCATTCCATTCCTTTTCCATTTCGGAAAAACATTTTTCTTGCTTTTTCCATTTTGTCATCAGCAGTAGAACATTAGTAGGTTTCACCAAACACCAGTTTTTAACCAGAATTCAAGAAAAACAAGCTTTTTTGTCAAATGTATATCAAGCAGTATTTAGGGGTGGACGATATGGTAAAAATGTCATATCACAATTCTTTAAAAATAAATTCACGATCTCGATTTTATCATGATTTTTTTCATTTTTAGACTAATCTTCACATTTCTGAACATTTTTGTAAAATTTAAAACTTATTTAAAATTTATATAAAACCCTAAAAGAAAAAAAAAAGACATTAAGCCAACTAAGCTTTCTGAGCAGGTTTCAATTGAAATAGTGCAATTAATGTAAACCTAATGAACAGCCTCGGTTACTTTAGTTAGAGTGCCAATGGTGTATGAACAGTGCTTAACACCACAATAGAAATAGAAAATGTTTTTTCCTCAATAAACTATCGACAAAAACGGTTTGGAATGAGTTAGCAAAGTAAATAAAACGCAGAATTGGAAAGTAGAAAACACTGTTTACGACAGCGTTTTCTCATCCGCAACTCCGCGTAGTTTACAAATTCTCGAAGGTGCGAGTGTGGGCAATGTGGATTGTGTACGTGTCGCGGCGCAGGGAGAGTTGCGTATCCGTCGGTTCTGAGGTGGCCGCGCTGGCACCGGCGGGGGAGCATCCCCGCGCTGGCACCGGCGGGGGAGCATCCCCGCGCCGGCCGCGGCCCAGGCCAGGAGGAAGCGCAAACCGAGCCGGCCAGCCTGGCCACCTCCCCGCGGCTCCAGGCCACCGCGGCGAGGCGCGTCCTCGGCCTCTCGTTCGAATGTCATTTGCTTTGTGGAGTCGTGCGAACCTCACGGGTGCATCGGGCTCCAGGTGGAGCAGTGGACACATCAGCATTAGCATGCTTACTTAGCATTAGCATGCTGACGAGAGGATTGGAGTAAGTTTGTGTGCGTGTTTGTGTGAGTGAGTGGAGAGGGAGGAAAAAAAAAAAACACACAGATGCATCAAGCATAAACCAAACTTGAGCCCGCATAAAGTTGAACTGTATAGAATGTGCCACAGACGATCTTGACGATCCTGTCAGCTTTATGAGCTCAACACATTAAAGTTCTGAACAATCTAATATCGTCATATTTCCCACCCTTAATATATTTACCTTTTTTGACACTTCAAGCTATAAAATAATAAAAGCAAGGCTGAGAAACATGGAGTTTCTCATTCACTTCTTGACTGCTTAATGTTTTCTCACAAGTACACACATTTTGTACTACCTATGGTAGCGGACGCTCTGTTTATACGATACACATACATACTCTTGTGTGAGGTGCCTGCACTTGTTGGACTTGTATGTTTGTAGGCATCTCATCCTTATAACCGATGTGACAAGCCATATCTTCGATTCAAAATATGTGCTAATCTCAAATACAGAGTGCTTCAGCACCTCCAGTGAGGGTCTGTTAGTCTTTACAGGGTGAGTGCAGGGTGGGTTGCAATGAATACTAAATATAAATGGTTTAATACAATTTTATTTTGTATAATTTTCTATTATGTATATTATAATTTATTGAATATGTTGACCACTTTTAATGTCACATGCCCAGAATTTCAACAAAATGCCTATCAGGTAGCATCCTCATGCAATATTTGTGTGCAAGTTTATGACACCAAAATGTCACATTGACACCTACTGCCTTTTAACCTTGTGCAGATCACACAGCAACTGGAGGGCATCTGTCTGCAGGTGATTGGCACAGTGCTGCAACAACACGTAATGGGTAAGCTGTGGCCAGTTCTTCCTGTTCAGCCACATTCTGCCTGCGCCTTTCTTCCAACACTTAGAGAGAGAGAGAGAGAGAGAGAGAGCCCTGTTTTCATTACTACATTTGTTACTTGACTTTTCCCAGAGTTTTACGAGGAGATCCTGTCATTGGCTCACAGCCTGACTTGCCAGCAGGTGTCACCACAAATGTGGCAGCTCCTTCCGCTTGTGTACGAAGTCTTCCAACAGGATGGATTTGACTACTTCACAGGTTCACAGTCACACCCTCGAACAAACACCTCCTGTCGATGCTCACTATACGCCGGATCCACACTGGGTTTCCTGTTTTAAACGTCACCATGGTGTGATTATCACCCGTTTCCATTCCAGACATGATGCCTCTCCTTCACAACTATGTAACAGTTGATACAGACACCCTCCTCTCGGACACCAAATTCCTGGAGATCATGTATGATATGTGCAAAAAGGTAAAATACTGCTAATTAATGTTCAGAAGCAACTTGAGTTGTGACTAGAAGGTTAACATTTTGTTTTTGATTCCAAGATTCTGACAGGTGATCCAGGTGAAGATCCCGAGTGCCACGCAGCCAAGCTTCTGGAAGTAATTATTCTGCAGTGCAAAGGTCGAGGCATAGACCAGGTCTGTTTATGTACATTTCAAGTTCATATTTGAGGTTTACATTACCAAAGGTTAATCGACACAATGAATATATCATATACAAGTAGTTTTTGTTTTGTTTTGTTTTTTGTGCAATTTCAGGTTGTGCCCCTGTTTGTGGCTGCTGCCCTGGAGCGTTTGACCCGGGAGGTGAAAACCAGCGAGCTGAGGACTATGTGCTTGCAGGTGGCCATCGCCGCACTTTACTACAGCCCCCCTTTGCTCCTCAACACTTTGGAGAATCTGCGCTTCCCCAATAACACCGAGCCAATCACGAACCACTTCATCACCCAGTGGCTCAAAGATGTCGACTGCTTCCTCGGGTAAGCCGTCTTTCAACGTCAAGAATCTCTCAATTAGTGCTGTCAAAGGTACAGCGTTAACTAATTAATCACAAAAAAATTGTCACATTAATCATGTATTAAAGCAGCTTAATCACACTATTAAATTTGACCGCAGATGATCCTTTAGCTGACAGCGGATGTTACGTTTATGGTACTGCATTATAATTACATGCATTAAAATAGAATCATTTAACTCATTCACTCCCAGCCATTTTCACAGAAGCAATCCCGTTCGCTCCTGGCTGTTTTACTGGATTTTGACTGATTTTGCAATGCCCACAGAATATTGTGTTCGATTGCTATAAAAGCATGGAACCTATCAAAAGAAACATTAACTCTTTCAATCCCACGCATTTTCTGACAAGGTAACTCCAGAATCCCACCAGATTTCGCATATTTTCACCCATTTTCAATGCTTATTAGAATATTGTGTGCTATGACTAAATAGACATGGTGGGTGTCGTTTGAAAGATTGGGGTCTCCTCTTTCATTAGAAAAAAAAAGTATGATTCTACCTTATTCTGTTCTTTAGTAATCATCATTTGAAAATGGCTTGATTTGACATAATTCAAGAATCTCGGGCAAAATAAGGAGAAATGAAGTTTTTTGTGAAATGATGCATTTTCTGCAAAACAGTGACTTTTACAGTAATATTTTTTGGTTTAGTGACATCTCAAATATCTCAACAATCCTTGCCTTCCATAAAACATGAAAAAAAAAAAAAATGAAAATGTTTTTGATAGCAAAATAAGGATTTATTTACATATCTGATAGCGTGTGTAAACAGCAATATTTTCACATTTCACAAACTATTTACAAAATGTTGATCATTTACAGGAATGTTTGTGCATGTGTGTGGGCGTGCGTGTGAGTGCTCGTGTGTGCGTGCGTGTGCGTGTGCGCTATTTACGTACTATACAGGGAAATAACAGCTCCATTTTCACATTTGATAAACTATTTACAAATTTGGGGTTATTTACAAAATATGCATGCATGAGTGGGTGCATGGGTTTTGTTTTGAAACCCAATAGTGTCTTTTGTGTGATCGCGTGTGAAGCTTTCTTCTGCGTTCAAGGGGGACACGGCAAGATGTTCACACGCTTGTGCCTCTGCCAGTGTAGTAGCTGCTTCTGTAAATTACAGAAAATACTGTGATCAAGATGTAATTTTTATTATTGTTGCAAGGAATGGTGATTTTTTTTTTACCTTTCGGTCGCACTGCGTGTGACTGCGAAGGGGCCATTTGTGTACGCTGCCCCAACTGTAATCGAATGTTGTGCAACATGCGTTAGTACGAGGTTACAGACATTGCACAAACAGTATACAGAAGCATGTCTGTGAATATTCTCATCCATCCAAGTCATTTCATCCCTGTCACATTCAATATACTGAACTAGTACAATTGTGATCACTCGATTTACAGAATGCTAAACGTTGTCTTACCGGGGCTTCCAGGAGCTTTCGGGGATAAATCGCTGCTGCTGCTGCTACCTTCGCCACACTTGAATTGATCTGTTCAACTGGTGAAGGCGGCTCGAATTCGCCAAATTCGTCACGGATTCCTCGTCAGATGACGTGGACTGGTCAGAGATACGACGATGCAAACTTTCACTCCGTGTCTCAGAGAACGCCGGAGGCGGTGGCTTCTGAAGTGGGCGACCGTGACGTTTTTGTCGCTTTTCATTATGCAGAATCCGGCTCCTTGATCTTTCTATTCGTCATCTCTTGACCGATCGTGACAAACGCTCTGCTCAAAAGCGTGAGCTTTTGTTTTTAGCGGCCTCTGGTTAGCCGCCGTTAGCACTCGTCTTTTCTCCCCCAGCCACCGGCCCCCACCACTCCACAACACTCCGCCTCTACTAGGAAATCACATCCTTCTCGTGTAAAGAGACCATCACTGCCATCAAGAGGGCACAGTTCGTCACTACAGTGCTTCACGGGCTTAATATTCAGAGGGAAACTGCCCAAGAGTCTCATCCACCCATTCATAAAAAAAACACGTTTGACGAACTAGTTCGTCTTCGGGTGACGCCCACCGGGTGTCACATGACGAACTAGTTCGTCGGCGGATTGCAAAGAGTTAAAGTCTCTTCTTTAATCTGGAAAAAAGTATGTTCATCTGTTTCCGTTTTGCAGCAATTAGCACTAGGAGAGCTAAGCCTCATCAGTTTTCATAAATCTATTTAAAATTCGTATTTACCTTTTTTTTTTTACATGGCCCTAGTTGATCTCCTTTGCTCTGCTGCCACCTGCTGGCCGTTTGTGTAATAACTACCATTTCTGCAACCGTTCTTTGCTGTTGAGAGGCTGCATCAAAGCCTTCTAGCATTAAAAAAAAGCAAAAAAAAAACATATGAATATGTCTTTGGGACACTGAAAAAAACCAAAAAACGTATTTACACGTTATTGGGAACAAATGAGTTGATAAATGTTTCCGTTATGACACTCGGAATATTTGTTCATGTCAAACTATTGCGGTCATTTTTTTCCCCCAATTTAAATTATGCTAGTAATTCACTGAATAGAAAAAGAGGACAATGAGCGTGTGCAGTGGACCAAAAATTTGTTTTAAGACGTCCTCATACCATATATTTTTTTCCCCCACATTTAACACAACAGGTGCGCTTTATATGTGGGGGCAAAAAAAAAATGGATAAAAAAGCCTTTTTAATTAAGCAATTAATTGTGATTAATCTGATTTAAAAAAAAAAACAAAAAAACAATCTAGCATCGCTGATGCGAAGGGTTATTTATATATATATATATATATATATATATATATATATATATATATATATATTAGGGGTGTGAATTGCCTAGTACCTGACGATTCGATTCGTATCACGATTCACAGGTCACGATTCGATTCGATACCGATTAATCCCGATACGAATTTATAAGTCGATTGTTGCGATTTTTTTTCATTCAAATTTAGAAAATACTAATCAGTAAGCTTGTAGAGTGTAAGATTTATATGAAAATGTATTATTTATTTATCTGAAATTTCAGTCTTATAGAGGTTGTAATCTGTTTCATGTTTGAACAGCATTAAAATAAAATATTAAGGCTTAATGTTCCGTTCATATAACATTCTTCCATGCTCAAGGTGTGAATCCTAACCCGAAGTCAGACGTTTTGTTGAATATTTTTCCATTAAAAATGGAAGTTTAAAAATCGATTCACACACACACCCACACAAAAAAAAAAAAAAAAAAAGGCAATGATGATAAGACGTTGAATCGGTAAGACTACCGAATGAACAAATCTCTCGTCTTAAAAAAATAAAATAAAATAAAAATAGATAAAAAAAATAAAAAAAATCGATTTTTTTTTTTTTATTGAATCGATTCGAGAATCGCGCGATGTAGTATCGCGATATATCGCCGAATCGATTTTTATATATATATATATATATATATATATACACATAAATAGCTGTGGGGTTCTTAATTTTAAAGCCTTTATTTGTCAATTCTATTAATATTAAATGAAATTTTCACCTTTTCCCCCATTTGAATAGAGTTAAGTCTATAAATTAGGGCTGTGTTCGAATCGGTTGTGTTTTGAGTGGGCGTAGAGAAGCTTGGATCAGAATGAACCCTTGTAATACTGTTGTGTGTACTTGTGTGTCCCTTCTTAATTGAGAGTTCAATGTCTGATGTAACGTGGCTATGTGTGGGAGTGCACACGCGTCTTGTGGGGGAGACTGTTTCGTCAAGCTGCTAACACGGAAGTTGGTTCATTCAGCCATAACTGGATATGCATACTAAGCCAGTTAATGAGCTTTTAATAAACTGCTCACCAATGAATGCAATTTGTCCCAGAGAGAATGCCTTCTCAGCTAGTTATCTTAGTTTTGTTATGCTGCCGATGCTCGCCGGTGTGTAGGATTTGTGATGCACCCAATAGGTGCAATAACAAGCTTCTACCTTTGGCGAGGCAGGATAAAGTAATAAGTTTTAAACTATAGTAAAACTTTTTACTTTTTTTAGGAGTTAAAACAGTAGAAGGCAGCCACCAGCATTCGTTACAGTTGCCCCTGTACTTTCTAATTTAATAGATTGTAAAGCTATTTGAGCACCCACTCACTACAAATGATTGTCATAAGCATTTGAAGGGTGTCCTGTGGGGATGCATTGGTAATATATAGCATTCTGATTTCAAGCTTGATTGCTCTAGATATTTGTATTTTTTTTTCCTTTTCTGTTTTTTTATTCAAACAGTCTCCACGACAGGAAGATGTGCATCCTGGGCCTCTGTGCCCTCATTGACCTAGAACACAGGCCCCAGGTCATCACGCAGGCTGGCGGCCAGCTTCTTCCAGCAGCTATCCTCCTCTTTAGCGGTCTCAAGAGGGCGTACGCCTGTCGAGCAGAGCACGAGAATGACGATGATGACGACGATGAGGATGGGGATGATGAAGATGATAATGGTATGATTCAGTTTGAGGGTTTTCAATGGCTTAATGCTAGAGATGATTGGTTTTCAAATATAGAGCGGGTACAAGTACTGCACAGTGCACACTGGCAGCATGTGGGTTTTCTGCCACAACATTTAATGAGCGGCGATTCTTGCCGTTGCATGATGTACAGCCGATCAAATGGGCAGAAACATTCGCATGTAGACAACATCCGTTTCCGGGTGTCAAAATATAGTACATGCAGTGCACGTTTTGAGCGCTCGCTTCGTTTTGTTGTCGTTTTAAAACTAAGGTGTCTATTGTTTAAAGTGGTAATAGAGTACAGATGTGCAGTATCGGCACCAATACTCTTACCGATGCACGCTTGGCTCTGTTTGTAGCTGAGCTGGGAAGTGATGAGGACGACATTGATGAAGATGGTCAGCAATATCTGGAGATGCTGGCCAAGCGAGCAGGAGAAGACGGAGATGACGAAGACTGGGAGGAAGACGATGCAGAGGAGACCGCACTCGAGGGTTACACTACAGCTGTAGATGACGAAGACAACTTGGTGGACGAGTATCAGATCTTTAAAGCCATACTGCAGAGTAAGTGAGCCACTTAAATCCAATCCAAGCTGTATCACTTTCAGTCCCTGTCGTCACGATTGATCGTCACTCTTGCGCAGGTATCCAGACGCGTGACCCGGCGTGGTACCAGGCATTAACTCAAGTACTCGATGAAGAACAAGGCAAACAGCTTCTTGACATTGGCACACTGGCAGACCAGAGACGGGCAGCACATGGTGAGCGATTTAGTATGTTTTCAGTAGTTACAGGTGTATTTTGCAATGGTTAGACAGCTGGCAAAACGCTTTATGTCAACTCTTTTGCTGCCGCCCGTTATCCAAAAAGACAAACCCTAGTGCCAGCCAGTTTTGAGCATTTTCACTCATCTTTCAAGGCAAACAGAATAGTGTGCGCCCTGACTACATAAACATGGTGGATACCATATGAAAGATTGAATTTCATTCTCTCATTACAGAAAAAAGTATGATTCTATCATATTTCGTTCCCATTTGAAAATAGGTCATTTGAGTGACACCAAGAAAAAATAGACAAAACAGGCTTTGTGAAAAGATACATTTTCTGCACAACAGTGACTTCGATACTAATATTTTTTTACTTAGTGACACTCTGTGAAGTATATTTAATAGGATAAACGCTTTGATAATTCACGCCATCCTTGAAAACGTTATATTTCCTAAGATCCACCATGTTATTGTGAATTTGATCCACGGGATACCATTGAAAAGCGATACAATGCTGCCATCTGCTGGCCATAGTAGTGGGAGTTTTTTTTTTTTTTTTTTTTTCATCTCATTCATTAAACCAGAGCTGCCCAAGATGTTGCGCTGCCCATCGAGGCGGGGACTAGCTGACATCAATTAACGTTAATGGCGGTACTCGTTGGGATTTTTGTTAACTGTTTTCCTCCCATTATCGTTAATTGACGTTAATTGTTGTTTTCCTTCAGTCATGGGTGTTTCTTAAAAATCAAATTGTGGTACAGAATTGCCCTCCACCCCACAAATTTAGCATGTACTACTGTCAGGTAGAGTTGAGACTCCCACCATAAATCCACATTTGCTATTTGTATTGACATTAGCCACCGAATGACCAAATCAACTCGAATCACTTGTGATTCACTCGAGGGATTTCTCCACAATATCAATCTGGGACCGCTCCGCATGAAGCTCTTACCAGCTAAAATGCAGAACGCGTCTCTCACTGTTCTTCAAAAAGGAAACTGTGATTAATTCGGCAAGTGTGGTCAAAATCACCAGTGGTTCGGATTGGTGAAAATCAGCAGGCTTGGTACAAGATGGATTCTCGGAAGTTGTGAACTTAAAAATACCGCAAAAACTCTGCTTGCAGTACAAGGTTAAGGGCTGATTAGATTACTCTGGAGTAGATTTGACACGGGAATGGATTTTCACCCCCACATTAAAAAAAAAAATCCTGGTCACTCCCGGTGGAAATGACTCCTGTCCCGTCATTGCTGTTTCAAGAAATGCAACCAGGAGCTCCATTGCCTTGTGGGTGGTGTAGTTCTTTTGGCTAACTTTAGTCTGTACGCTTATGGAACGGGAAAAACTACAAATGGCTGGGCACCTCTCTGATGTGTCCCCCCCTCTTCTACTGGATAATCCGACTCCTGTCTGCTCCTTTGAACTTATCTTGTACTGTCTCAATCCCGTGATTTAAGGTTACGTTGACACCCATCCCCACGGAATTCCCCCCAAAAATGTCATCCTCTACTAGGGAGACGGCTGCAGAGTGGCAAGCAGAATGTGGAGGGTTGTGAGCTGACAGAGGATTTCATATGTGAATTCAAAGAAAGAAGCCTATTGTGCCCGTCGCTCACAGTCGTAATCTAGTGGAAAGTTAAAATGTGAAGCATAATGTACAGGAGTGCTAATGCTATCACAGATGCATGATTGTGGAGGCTCCTCGTTTTGATCATTTCGTACTATTTCCTTGCTTGTTTATACCCTATCCCGCAGGGTTCACCAATTCTGGTCCTCGAGGTCCGGAGTCATGCAGGTTTTAGATGTTTCCGCCTACCAACACACCTGATACTAAAGTTCAGGATCGTTATCAGGCATGCCGATGAGCTGATTATATAAATCAGGTGTGCTAGTGGGCGGAAACATGTAAAACCTAGGACTCCGGACCTCGAGGACCGGCATTGGTGAACCCTGCGGCCTATCGGTTTTGCAAATTGACTGATGAATAACACCCGATACCTGTTTTGAATGCCTAGCATTATTTGCATAATTTACATGAGTTTATTGTACCTTTGGCCATCCAAGGTAAGAGCGTTGAATTCGCTGTACGCCACTGGCATTTATGAAAGATATATTTGATTAATTACAAAAAATGTAACTAATAATACAAAAACAAAATTAACCACAGGCTGCACAAGATATAATTGATATCCCCAAATGTCAAAGTGTACTAAATACAGAACAGTGACCACAAAACCGAGATACAAACCAAATTGTGGATTTAGTGGCCAATCCCACCCTGAAATCATACTTTTGTCTGTCTGTGTGTGGTTTTCATAGGAAATAGTCTCATCTTTTTGTCACTAAGCTTTGTGTTTTCAACTTTCAGAATCCAGGATGATTGAGAAACACGGCGGCTACAGGTTCACAGCGCCAGTGGTGCCACCTACTTTTGACTTTGGAGGCACCGCTCCCGGAATGAATTGAGTCACCCTCTCTACTTTTTTATTACTCTGTGACTGATTGTAGTGAAGTGAAAAAAAAGCTTGTGTTGTTCCCTTAAGTAGTGGTTCCAGAACTGGTTCTTCTCAGCCATTCTTCGATCTTTATCAAACGAGGGAAATAGCACGAGAAGATGCGGGAAAGCAACCAAAATGCAACCAATGGCTGGGGAAAACAAAACAAAACAAAACCAAGAACTTGAGCACGATGCAAGAGGAAATGCTCTGAACAACACTGTCTTCTGGAGTCCAGTGAAGATGGCTGTCACGATGACAGCTCTCCTGTCCCCCACCCGCCCACTGAAACAAAATTGGAGGATTAACCTTAAATTTGATAATGGGACTAAATATAACATTATCACTGTCTTGGCCAATTGGCCGTAATAAGATTATACCTCTGGTAGTGGTGATTATGTTGTTTTCAGCATAAACAGTTTGGTTTATGTACATACAAGCCAAGGTTATTGAGTTTTCAAGTAGCCTTGAAAACCAACCAGAGGCATTTATAAGGTGTCAACAGCTGTATTCATATGTAGCATATTGGATACTTCATAGCGCTATGTGATGCCTGATCTCTGTAAATTAATGACTAGCACTTTCATATTGTTCAGGTCTCCTAGCCTTCTGTATCAGACTGCAATTTTTTTTTTTTTTTAAGAATTGAAGACTATTTAAAAAAAAGTTCAGCTGTAAGTTTGTTGCGACAGCTTTTTGTCTGCATACAGAGCGGATCCGAGGGGCAACTTGGAAACAGATATTTCTACAAGAGGAGAGTGACATTTCTACAAGAGGAGAATGTTCTTTGGTGTTCATTAAGGCTACAAGATATGTGTTTGCGAGCACTGAAAAGTTCTAATGATGACATTACTGCGGCATGTACAATTGGACTTAGCGTGAAGGTCTCAAGCTTTTGGTTGGTGTATGGATGAACCATCTATATAACAACATATTAAAAACAAAAAGCTAAGGGAAATGTATGTCCCAGCGTGTTTCTTATGTTTGTATTGCACACTTATTGGCACAAATATATTAGACTTTAGAAATATAATGCTCACTAGTGCCGTATTTGGAATAATTAAGAAAAAAGACTGATGGCCACTGATTATCTCACAGCATCTGTTTTTCTACAAGACCTGAGCATGAAAACAAACAAACAAATGAATGATGAATGTCCATTCTATGGTGACACACCGGCCAGCTGACAAACCTTTCCAAACCATTTTGACCTTTTTTTTTTGTTTTGTTTGTTTTTGCTCCCAACTCTGTAAAGTGCTAAAAATACTAAAACAATGTTGCTTATTTCTAAATTCAAGTAAAACAGTTCACCCCAGAACTCTGCTTGAGCATTGTAACACAGTTGCAAAGGTACATCTCAAATAATTGGATTCCCACCCCCAAGTAATGCAAAGCAGGTGAAATTTCCAATTACATAGATGCACTACACAGTAAATTGATCATATTTACCTTACAGCTAAACAACCAATGAAATGTCGTCAAAATAAGAATATTCCATCAAACAACTTTTAATGTCGTCTTGCCGTTCACATTTTAACCTATGAAGGGTCACTCAGAATTGGAGTACACTTGAATGAATTACGAAAACATGCACTTAGTTGTTGTCCAGAGATTAAGTTAACTAGCTGTAGTAAAAGTGATTAAATATTTAAAATGCCAACCCCTAAAATGGCCTTTTTCTTCCCATGTCTCGACCACTTTATGACCACCTTATATCCCAACAGTAATTTTATTGGTATGATTGTATGTCTCCCTAGAGGCTGCTTTAAATTATAAAATGGCACCCATTGTACATTTTATCACCTTCCTAAAACAATGGCCTAATCATGTATTTAAAAAAAACAAAGACTGAAAAACGGAACCAAATACCGATTGCAGTTTGTTAATAAAGAGTACTGAAATAGTTTCATTTAAATTTACATAGTGAGTGTGCCATGTGGTGCGCGTGTATATATATATGTATATGTATATATATATATATATATATATATATATATATATATATATATATATATATATATATGTATATGTATATGTATATAATTTTTTTTTAAAGTAGCACCAACCCAAACATAGCACACGATGGCGCCAATTAGCTGGTTGATTGGGAAACATCACAGGCGACTCGCACATGCATGAACAGTCAAGAGGCACAAACACTCCCAACAGGCTGACAAGCGGGTACACTTGAGGACAAAATGTGGCTTCGCGAAGACCTTTTAAAATCCATTTGGCACGCTTTCACAGCCCTGGACGTGGACCAGCGTGGGAAAGTGTCCAAGTCGCAGTTAAAGGTGAGCACTATTCTTTCATCATGTTTCATTGAGTTAACTAATTTGTAAACGCTGAAATTACAAATTACATCTGCTGTATTATGGAGTATAGGGGTGTGAATTGCCTAGTACCTGACGATTCGATCCGTATCACGATTCATAGGTCAGGATTCGATTCGATACCGATTAATCCCGATATGAATTTACAAGTCGATTGTTACGATTTTTTTTTTTTACTCAATTTAGAAAATACCATTCTTGTACATGTACACTGTAAGATTTGTATGAAAATGTATTATTTATTGATCTCAAACTTCAGTGTTATAATTGTGAGCGCCTGTATTTAACAAACAGGTTGTAACCTTTTTCATGTTAGAACAGCATTGAAATAAAAATATTAAGGCTTAATGTTCTATTAATATAACATTCTTCCATGCTTAAGGTGTGAAAATTAGACGTTTTGTTGAATATATTTTCATCAAAAATGGATTTAAAAAAATCGATTCGGCTGCCTATTGAATCGATTCGAGAATTGCGTGCTGTAGTATCGCGATATATTGCCAAATCGATTTTTTTTAACACCCCTAATGGTGTACGTCAAAAAGACGTATGCGTGATGAACGATTCGTTTCCATAATAGTAACAATCCGTGTGTTTTCAATGTTTTCATGTGAATGCAAATCAAAATTGCGTGGGTGTGAATTAATTTATTGTGACTACGAATCTAAATAATGTGGGTTTGAATTTTTTTTCTTATGACTACAAATCCAAATAATTTGGGTTTGAATTTTTTTCTTGTGACTATGAATCTAAAACCTGTGACTGTAATCATTGACCATGGCTTGGAATGTTGATTTTTTTTTTTCTTTCCTGTTTTTCTTAAAAACAACTTTTCCGAGTGTACACCACCAGTTTCAGTTTGTATTCTCATTTAATTAAAACATTTTAATTCATTTTTTTTTTTGTCTACTCTAGGTCACACTTTAATTTGAAGTGTTTTATTTAAAAAAAAATAAAAATGGAATTCACATTCAATACATTGTATATACAAAGTCTACACACCCCTGAAATGCCAGTTTTTTTGTGATTAACCCATTACTGTGACCTGTAGCTTCAACGCGATTGTAAAGAAAAAACCCAAATAATTTAGAGAGAGGACCTAAAAATAAACAACTTGAATAACGTTGTCGCACAAGATACGCTGTAAGGCTGTGTTCAGAATTAACAAATTATATTCAAACTCATTTTAAATTGACCTAAGCACACAACTGCCACTTTTTAAAGTGTAATTTGAGAAACCCACATATTATTGTAACTGCTTGAAAAGGAATATTTAATTCTGCAACACGTTTATTTACAAACATTTTTTTTTTTTTCTGAGTATGGAGTCATCACTTGGTCAGTCATGCTTGTAAATGTCATCTTTTTGCATTTTTGAAACCTAATACATTTGTACATTTGTGTTCACATACACACGGACAAATATGTTTTGTGTGCTTCTTCAGGTGCTGTCTCATAGCCTGTGCACTGTCATGAAGATCCCCCATGACCCTTTGACTCTTGAGGAGCATTTTAAAGATGACGATAAGGGGCCTCTCTCCAACCAGGGCTATATGCCCTACCTCAATAGGTTCATTCTTGACAAGGTAGGACAGTTCTGATAGAATTTGTTATTTTCACTAGTAGCAGTATTTTAGATGTCTTGATAGGCTCACTGAAATGTACTCTGAATAAAGATGTCCTGCTTTAATACAAGTTTATTTGACAAAGGTCCTCTTATTAACTTTGTGCAGGTGCAGAAGGTAGCTGCACTTTCAGCCCTTATCTAAAATAGCGAGCCCCCACAAAGACAGTGTGGATTGTGTTTTCACTCACAGGTGCAGCACTTCATCAGCAAAATTAAACTTGTTAACTAGTGTGTGGATGGCTCAGACAAACTGATACAAATTGACAATGGACAATTGAAAGTAACTGGGTCTTCACCCACCTAACTCGGTGTGGGGGCGTGGTTATCTTGTTTGTTTGTCCGATTTATGTAACAGTGGGACAGAAATTCAGAAAGGCCAGCTCACAGGCACATTTAAAGAAAAGGGCAACATGATGATTAGGCAAGCACTGACAGACATGTTGGCAGAACTGGGCACTGCATCTCCCGTCGTTTCCTGTCCTTGATGAGTGTAAAATCTCTAATTTAAAAATGAATTTTTAATAGCATTTCACCTTGTTCAATCAGAAGGTGCTTTTTTAAAATCAGTGAATCAATTTAAAAACATTTATCGTTTTCTTCAATTCTAATAAGGGAAGCACTTTGATTTCCTTTCATCGATTCATTTTTTTGTACTACAATAATTTGATGTAAGATATAAAGTAGTTTGGTCCTCTCAAGATTTCTTATTGACATGTTTGAAGCAAAATGAGTGAAGTTCCAGACGTTCTGTTTGTACTTGCAAGTTGTTTACTTGCTTCTCTCTGCAGGGCTCTGACTTGAATTCAAATGAGGCCTTTAACTACTTTGGCTAGTTGCACAAACAAACAGTGGACATTTCATTAGGTACACTTGCTCAGTTTATAGATTGACACTGTCTGTATTATTGTAACAAAATGTTTGTTTTTGTGTTATGCACTAATACAGTATTGTGTTCCATCGTATTATTTTATTATATTTAGATTTGATCAAAACAGAGCATTATTATTGTAACACTAGGTCTTCGGGAAGACGAGAGTGATCGTGTATCACTCCAAATGAAGGTCGTGGGAAAAAGAAACGGCATAGAATAGCTTCGGCACAACTTTTATTGCGTCGTCTCGTTCTCTCGTCACAACACAACCGTCACAATCGCTTCCCGCTCCTTTTCCTGTATCCTTCCGCCAATCGCGCTCGTTTACAATAGTTCCTCCCCCCCAAATCAGAAACAACATAGATCCCCACAAATACTGAAAACAATATGAAAATAAATCATTTTACATTATTATTAAAGAGGTCATTGTTAAATATTATTAATATAGTATGAGTCTAAGTACTGAATGCTGCTTTTTCAAGTGCAGGTACAAGAAGAATTTGATGTGCTGGAGTTCAACAAGATGTGCTGGACGCTGTGTCACAAGAAAAATGTCTGCACTGATAATCTACTCATCTCAAACGGCGATGCTTTTAAAATCTGGTGCATTTTCAACTTCCTGTCTGAAGACAAGTACCCGCTTGTCATTCTGACTGAGGAGGTGAGCAGGTCTTGCTTCTGTCTGCTTCCTCTGTCTTACTCTTTCAACTTGTGAGAGTTGTGTGAGTGTGTCTTTAGGTGGAGTACTTCCTGCAAAAGCTGACTGAGGCCACGGCGAGCGGGTGGAGCGAGGAGGATCTTTCGCATTCCAAGCTCCAGTTGAGAAGGCGACACTGTCTGACAGTGTGGGAGATGATCCAACTGGTGGGAACGGGTGCTTTCAGCAAGGGCATGGACCAGCAAAGTCTTTCTATGGGCATCAACGAAGTCTTCCAGGAGCTCATACTGGACGTGCTGAAGCAGGTTGGTACTGAGAGGTCTGCAGTGACCTTTCAATTACATCTGATGCAGTGCTTCTCAAACCTATTACACGAAAAGTGCCACCTCAAAAAATATTTGGCTTTTACCAAGTACCACCAGCATGACCAACATGTTAATACACAGCTTGGAAGACCAAAGTATTCATTAAAAATGAGACGGAGGTTTTATTTCTCAAAAGTATATTTCACATTATTGTAAGGCATTGCAACAACATTTTACTCAAACTTTATTTGTATAGTACCTTGGATACATTATAATCCAACTCAAGGTGCTGAACAATTAAAACAGCCATCATTTCCACGAAAAAAAAAAAAAAAAGCAAATGAACAAACAAACATAGCGAGACACAGAGAAACCATGTATGGAAAGGCACCCAAGATTTTGCAGTTTTATCATTATTGTGCTGAAAAAAAATGTACTTCATACAATTACAATTTATTGCACAAGTTTAATAAGCATTGTATCTACATAATTATTAAAAAAAAAAAACTTAAAAGATAAAATGCAAATGCACTTTTAAGTTAAATTGCAGCAGTGATACATCAATGAAATTTGGAGAGTCACCGATCCAATTGTTCAGTAGTTGTCCCGGTGAGTCAAAAAAACATTTTCAGATATTTTAAGTGTGCATTCATAAATTTGATTCTAGGATTTTTGTTGTTGTTGTAGTTCATTGAGCCAATCTGCAAGAAAAAAACTAATGATTTCATGAAAAGGTTTAAGTGAATTATGACATCTAGTGGCGTTATCATGATTTGTCAATATGAATTAAGATTTAATGTGAGTGACGCTCTGTATAGTACCTTGGATACATTATAATCCAACTCAAGGTGCTGAACAATTAAAACATCGATCATTTCCACGAAAAAAAAAAAAAAAAGCAAATTAACAAACAAACATAGCGAGACACAGAGAAACCATGTATGGAAAGGCACCCAAGATTTTGCAGTTTTATCATTATTGTGCTGAAAAATTTTTTACTTCATACAATTAAAATTTATTGCACAAGTTTAATAAGCATTGTATCTACATAATTATTATTATTTTTTTAAACTTAAAACTCATTCACTGCCAGTCATTATAGAAAATTTGTACATTTCCAATACTCACGTGATATTACATTCAATAATTATATATAAACCGAATCTACCAAATAACAGAATAGACTCCCTACTTTTTGTCCCGTCCCGTTCTTTTATAATTGACAGCAGAAAAATGTAGGT
Source organism: Festucalex cinctus (assembly GCF_051991245.1). Taxonomy (NCBI): domain Eukaryota; kingdom Metazoa; phylum Chordata; class Actinopteri; order Syngnathiformes; family Syngnathidae; genus Festucalex; species Festucalex cinctus. The sequence continues at coordinate 5,605,338 of NC_135414.1, forward strand.
TTGCCAAAATACAGCCATTTCTCCCATGGACTCTGAAACTGTGTTTATTTCCTATAAAATGGGGCAATGATGTCATCTACCGGTGGTTGGGCATCAGTAAAGTTGTTTCCAAGTTTGATATTTACAGTGGAGCATGCTCAGATTCGCCCCCATTTAGCACCGCTCTAAAAAATACAATTGACAAGTATACTTGTCAAAGGCAGTGAATGAGTTAAAAGATAAAATGCAAATGCACTTTTAAGTTAAATTGCAGCAGTGATACATCAATGAAATTTGGAGAGTCACCGATCCAATTGTTCAGTAGTTGTCCCGGTGAGTCAAAAAAACATTTTCAGATATTTTAAGTGTGCATTCATAAATTTGATTCTAGGATTTTTGTTGTTGTAGTTCATTGAGCCAATCTGCAAGAAAAAAACTAATGATTTCATGAAAAGGTTTAAGTGAATTATGACATCTAGTGGCGTTATCATGATTTGTCAATATGAATTAAGATTTAATGTGAGTAACGCTCTGTGAATTATATTTAATGGGACAAACGCTTTGATCATTCATGTTATCCTTGAGACCGTTTGATTTAATTAGATTCCTTCACGTTTCACGTTACACCGGCAGGCCATTGAAAAAAGATACAATGCTGCCATCTGCTGGCCATAGATATTGGATGGTTATTTTTATTTTTCTGCTCACTCATGAAACCAGAGCTGCCCAAGATATTGCGCTGCCCACTGAAAAAAAACAAAAACAAAACAGGTTTACGTCAATTAACGTTAATGGCAGTACTCGTTGGAATTTACGTTAACGTCAATTAACGTTAACGACAGGGAAATAGTTAGAAAACAATAATGATGTGAATAAAAAGTCTTACTCCTAACATATGAATGCCTGCTGATTCATGCTTCATATGTATTTAAAGGGCTACATGATGAAAAAGGGCCATAAAAGGAAGAACTGGACGGAGCGCTGGTTTGTGCTGCGACCCACCTCAATGTCATACTACGTTCGTGAGGATCTTGTTGATATGAAAGGTCACATCACTCTGGACCAAAACTGTTGTGTGGAGGTAAATTATCATTAGCGCATCATATATCTTACTGTGTGCAATGGGTGGAGTGGGGTGGGGGCTGGGGGGACTGTTTACACAGTATACATGCCATAGTTGCAGACTGTAATACTGTATTGCTTTTTTCATAATAATAATAATAATAATAATAATAATGGTTTCTGTAATTGTGATGTTTAAAGTGTTGATATTAAGAAGTGGAAACCGAAATAGAAATACAGTAATGTTCTCCCCAAAGTCTCTCCCAGACAAAGAAACAAAGAAATGTCTGTTCATCATCAAGTGCCCCGATAAAAGCTTTGAGATCAGCGCGTCCGATAAAAAGAAGAAGCTGGAATGGATTCAAGGTAGAAGACGTTTATTTTCCGCTGCTCTGCCTCTCCTTCTCCCTGCGAATTTGATTCTACTTCCGTCTCCCCTTATCAACTGTCAGCTATTCAAAGCTGCATCCAGCTGCTGAGGTTGGGGCTGCTCTCCCCTCATCGCGAGGCCCGGCTGAGACGCCGCCAGCTCCGGCAGAGGCAGCGGGAGGAGGAGGACAAGCTGGCCGAGAGGATGAAGCAGCTCCAGGCGGCCAATGAAAGCAACCAGATGCAGCTGGACGCCATGAGGAAGGTGGCGTTTTTATGGAAGAGGATTAGGGCCAGTGAAGAAAGAAAAATAAAAAACTTTGGCAGGATTCTCACTTTAAAGTCAGAATTAGTGAGAAAATCTGACTTTAAAGTAAGAATTCTCACTTTATTCTCAGAATTCTGACTTTTCAGTCATATTTTCTCACTGAATTCTGACTTTAAAGTCAGATTTTCTCACTTTTTCTCACTAATTCTGACTTTAGTTTGCTTATTTTATTCTCAGAATTCTCACTTTATTCTAGGAATTATGATTTTAAAGTCAGAATTCTGACTTTATTCTCAGAATTCTGAGTCACACTAATCTCAGAATTAAGTGACAATTCTGACTTTAAAGTGAGAATTATGAGAATAAAGTCAGCATTAAGAATAAAGTCAGAATTCTCACTTTAAAGTCAGATTTTAAAGTGAGAATATCTCAGAAAACTGACTTTAATCTCAGAAACGGTAAAGTGAGAATTCTGACTTTAATCTCAGAAATTCTCACTTTAAAGTGACTTTATTCTGAGAATAAAGAATTCTGACTTTAAACTCGGAATTCTGAGATTAAAGTGAGAATTCTCACTTTATTCTCAGAATTCTAACAAAATAAAAGTCAGAATTCTCATTCAAGTCACAATTCTGACTTTAAAGTGAGAATTCTGAGAATAAAGACAGAATCCTGCGAAACTTTTTTTTTTCTCTCTCTCTTCACTGGATCTAATACTCTTCCGTACGTTTTGATGACACATTGACAAAGAAATAAAAGTTAGCAACAAATTGCATTTGTAACTTGGAGTGAAGTTTACAGCAGCATGAGTGTCATTCACAAAGACTTCATCAATCATGGTGGAAATGCTGCATTGAAAACAGTAGATACGTTACATATTTATTTTCATAGTAATCTTCTCATGTGCCACCAGGAAAATTGTGATGTCTATGAAAATAGAGACCTTTACGTCAAGCAGTTTGAGATCACAAAAATGCTAAAGAGGGAAGTGAAACCTCATTTGCAAATGGCAGCTTTTACCACGGGCACCTGCATCTGTGTCCCCCTTCACCAAGACACATTTGATCTTCAAACATGACAATTTATTCATGATCGACGTGGTGTTTTTATTGAGTGCACTCAACGTAATTCTTTGTTGACAGAAAATGGAGGCAGTTGCAGCTGACGCAGCGACAGAACAAGAGAGGAGGATGAAGACTGAGTTGGATCTGCAGGATCGCTTCAGGCTGGACCTGGAAAGAGAGAAAATGGTGAAAAAAAAAAAAAAAAAAACCCCACAGCCGGGTTATTTATGTCCTCCTGCCATCACTCATGCGTGGCTCTATCCTTCCAGGAAGGACATGCGTAAAGATCATGTTGACTCATCTGCGGGTGTGCGTGTGTCAGACTCATGATCTCTCGTTTATCAGACTTGACTACACACAAAGATTCGGATTCTGTGTCTGTTTGAGCGAGCTCTGTAAATGCAGATCATTTATGGTAGTTGGACTCAAGCCATTCGAGGGCTCTAATTATTTCATTTAATCCAGTGCTTCTCAATTATTTTCTGTCATGCCCTCCCCCCAGTAAGAAGAAAACATCTAATGCCCCCCCTCCCCCCGCGACTATAAATAGTATCATTTGTCTATAAAATTGTTATAAGCACACCTCTGCATAACACTGTATCCGAATTAACGTATAAGAGAATTAAAAAAAGAAAGAAATATGGACCAACTTACAACAAAGAATAGCTTTATTAACTGTAACAGAAAAGATTTAAAGTGCATCTGAAATTCAAAAATAAAATTAAATCCTTAATTAAACTATAAACATTTTTTGACTGACCATGTCAAACCATATGATACGAAAAATAAAATTACATAAAATCAATAAATAATAATACATTCAAACTGATCACCAACATTAACTCAGCACAATATTAAAAAAAACAAACAAAACAAAACAAAAAAAACTTTAACCTGCAAAACAAAAATATATAAAATAATTTGCTGATTTTTTTTTGCTGTGTGCAAAGCGCGCATGCTCAGTGCAAACAAAACCCCTACAACACCTAGCGAATGCTCCCTGCGCACACTCTGCTAATAATGAAAGCGCCACTGCCCCCTAATGTAGTGGAGGTGCAATTGCACTTTATTCTCGGACAGTAAAAAATAAATAAATAAAAAAAATAAAATAAAAGCATGGTCCCAGGGGTCAAACGCCAGACTCCTTGATGGAGTCTCGTGCCCCCCTGGGGGGGCCCGCCCCGCCCCACTATTTGAGAAGCACTGATTTAATCGATGGATTAATCTGTTGATTGTTTGGTCATTTAAGCAATGACTCAGATAAAAAAAAAAAAAAAAAAGTTCATTTCCACCACTTTACTCAAAAGTAGGACATTATTTCAAATGAACAATGTAAGAATGTTGATCAATGTTTTCCAAAGTAAAAGCAGCTCTTTACAATTGCTTTATTTTGAAGAAGAAAAAACCCCCAAAACACTAATCAGTCTATTTTGCTGCCCTGCGATTGACTGGCAACCAGTCCAGGGTGTCCCCCGCCTCCTGCCCAAAGCCAGCTGCGATAGGCTCCAGCACCCCCCGCGACCCTTGTGAGGAATAAGCGGTCAAGATAATGGATGGATGGACAGTCTATTTTGCTGAGATGCCGAAATTCCAACAGTTTGTACCCATGAGATTGATTCAAACCATCACCGTAATTAAACCTTTAACTGTAGATTTAATATTAATTAATTGCACACGTTTAAAAAGAAGTATAATACAACTGAATGAAACAAAATTTTAGTCAAACTGGCCTGGAAGACAGCAGACACGAAACACAGAGGGAATGTTGGCGTTTGTAAAGAGATACTGACACCTTGTGTTGCTTTGTATGTAGTTTTGTATGTAGTTCCTTAGCCACCAGGGGACAGTATAATTCAGATCACCTCTCAGTAAACAATCTGTTGCTTTTATTTTTTATTTTTTATTTTTTAGCCCATTTATTTATTTTACATTGTTAGTTAGAATTAAGTGAAATGTATTTTCCTAAGGTACAGCTATTAAGTTGTTGTAAATATACAACAAACAGCTTAAAGGCTCTTTTTTTTTTGGAAGAATTATTCACTAAATTTGTGAAACTACATCAGCTGACCAACTGCTTGTATCGAACACTTTTTAAGTTGGGTCCTTGATGTCGTTTCAAAAGGGTTCATGTTTAAGCAAGGCTTTGCTTTCCATCATACTAAATGCATGATGGGAACAACTACCGCGCGTGCGTTTGTTCATGCAGGTTCGTCAGCAGATGGAGCAGCAGGTGGCCCAGAAGTCCAGCGAACTGGAGCAGTACCTGCAGCGCGTCCGCGAGATGGAGGACATGTACCGTCAGCTGGAGGAAGCCTTGGAAGACGAGAGGCAGGCCAAGCAGGAGGAGGAGGCCATGCACAAGCTGCAGGCCAGGTCTCTCACACGACACACGCGCAAACAAACACCTGCCATACTATAGCGAGGTCAAAGAGCGTACTACAAGCGCGTCGCCATGACAGGCTGCTGGAGGAGGAGGCCGCCAGGAGGGCGGAGTTGGAGCGCCTCCACCTGCAGCAGAAGCGGGTGCTGTGCCAAACGCAGGCCGAGAAGCAGGAGCCGGCGGCCGAGCGGCTGGCCAAGCAGCGAGAGCTGCAGGCCGCCGTGGTGCAGCTGGAGAGGGTGGAGACGGAGCGACACGGGGCCCTGCAGAAGTACGAGGTCAGCGCATCTGCACCTTGAATCATTATCACGTTCCTACCTGCCCACATATACACCTGTCTGGTATCCATATCACACAGGAGGTGTCGAGGAATCTGGAGCGAGCCTCTAACAAGACCAAGAAGTGGAAAGACCAATTGGCCAAACATGAAGGACTGGTGCGCCTCATCCAGCCAGGTACAAACTCAACTATTTATTTATTTATTTTTTTCACAACCAGACTGAACATAACATTAATACACGAGCTTGCACAATCGAATACAGAGGTGGCTAAAGGATGACCCGCGCTGTTGTTTCCTCCGACCCACCAAACAGTTATATTTACTTTGTTGCAGAATTTGTTGCACAATCATTAATTAAAATGTGTGAGTCGTTTAAATGAGCTATCTATCTATCTATCTATCTATCTATCTATCTATCTATCTATCTATCTATCTATCTATCTATCTAGTGATATAACTGCTTATTTCATTTATTGTAAGTGATGAACTAAAATAATAATTATAAATAATTGTAAGTTGAGAATTTTTATTTAGCATAATTATCTCTGTTAATGACTGCTTCATTTACTGTAACTGTTAAAAGAAAGTAAAATAAACTAAACTAGTGTAGGCCAGATTTAATATTTTTGTTTTATTTCATAATTGGTGAATGTATTACAATTCATTAATTATAAATATTACAATAAAAAAAAGTTTTTTGTTAAAATAGCATATTTTGCATATATTACTTTTAAAAATCTATTTTTATTTATTTATCTCATTAATTGATTGGTGGATGGATTTATTGTAAAAAGTGTATATTTCATTTGAAATGAGGAATTTTAAATTGAATATTTTCAAAATGTATTTTATTAAATAATTAAAGAATTGATTGCACTTAAATAAATGCTTTATAAATGATACAATTTTGAAATGAGAAGGAATTATTAATCTATTCAGCTAGTGTATTCCACTGATTAGTTAATTGTTGTAAAAAAATATGGAAATAATCAATTTTAAATGTACATTTAGCATTTTTAATCATTAACTCATTGGTGAATTTATTATAATTTGCTATGAATAATGCCATTTTAAAATCAGAAGGAGTTATTTTTATTAAAACATCGTTTACTTATATTAATTTGTATCTATTTTTCTGTTCAATTATCACATTGATTCGTGATTTGTATTTTTTTAAACAATGAGACAAATTATTGAAATAAACAATTTCAGATATGCCTTTAATATTTAACAACCATTTAAGGAATTAATTGGTGAACTTATTAGGTGCTGTGAATGCCATTGCAAGTACTATATAAGTCCAACTTGATCTCCTACGAACATATGGCACAACCCTTCACAGTAACAATAATCGAATGCTAGTATGGAAAGAGGAGTTCAGAACATCATCACTTATGTGGTCTTGCAGGCCACAAGGGTCCCCAGAGGGTAACCAACTGGGGGCCGGCTTCGGTGACCGACATGGAGCTGGATCTGAGGAAGAAGTTCTGGCAGGAGAGCAAAAACCACCAAGCACAAAGTCCATGAAGGAACAATGAAAAGTTCACTTGCCACACATTTGTTGATGCCACACAATTAATGACTCCCTCAACTACCAGAGTTGACGGAATGATGTAGTACTGCATTGACTAATTGTCATTAATCAAGTCGAAATATGTGATAGCCTGTCATTTTACTAATACATAAAAAAAACTAAATAAATCCCCTGATGTACATTTCTGACTCCGCGGATCTTCTGACCGTGAGTGTCCATTAGGTGGCAGTAGAAGTCAATCTTACTCCGATTAGCTAGCGTGAGACGTGACAAAGCTTTAATAGAAACATTTTTGACGTGCCATTCATTGTGTCAGTTATTAAATTTATATATTTGAAAAAAAAAAATCCCAACGAGTTCAACAACTGTAGCACACTGTTAAGAGTTAAGGACCCATGATTTCTTCTACGTATGCAAAGTATTTATATCTCAGCAAATAAAAATGCGGAGCCTCTTCCTCCCCCCCGCATGTCCAGCTTTCACAATCACGCAAGCATTCCCCCACGGAGAACATCTCCAGTTGTCTTGCCTCATGTTTCCCCCACAAAAATCACCCTGAACGAATTCATTTGGATTCATCTCCAACATCTCCTCATCCAGACTGATTGGGAACATTCTTCAATGCTGGAAAAAAAAATATGACAGATGCATCTTTGCCGGGTGACCTCAGGGGTCAAAAGTTTCACCAGCACCACAACATATTAACAAGATACATGAGTATGAACTGACGAGGCCTTCTTTATTATGACCTGCAAAAATGAAATGTATATATAATTGTTAGTATATTCTTAGCAAGCCCCCCGCTCATTCACAGTTCAGCATTCATGAATTCACCTATTCATCCATCCATTTTCTTGACCGCTTATTCCCCACAAGGGTTGCAGGGGGTGCTGGCGCCTATCTCCGCTGGCTCTGGGCAGTAGGCGGGGGACACCCCGGACTGGTTGCCAGCCAATCGCAGGGCACACGGAGACGAACAACCATCCACACTCACAAGCACACCTCGGGACGATTCGGAGCACCCAATTAACCTGCCGTGCATGTCTTTGTAATGTGGGAGGAGACTGGAGTACCCGGAGAAGACCCACGCGGAGAACATGCAAACTCCACCCAGGAAGGCCGGAGCCTGGACTCGAACCAGAGTCCTCAGAACTGGGAGGCAGACGTGCTAACCACTCGGCCACCGTGCCGCCTCACCTATTCATAACTTTCACAAGTTAAAACACCCAAAATAGCACTCTAGAAGTTGTACTTCTGCCCATCTGGTGCTCCGAGATTAGCAGTATATATAAGAAGCATGCTAGCTGACATCTCAGAGGAGCAGATGGGCTCCTGTGCCCAATTTACAGGCCACATGGGGGGGCTGCGGTTTGGCGAAACTGGACTCAATTTAGTGTTGATTGTTGCTTACATAGTTGAAGTATTATTGGCCTCATTGTGCTTACATAACATCAAAACTGCGTGCTCGTCCAAGTGGATTATACCAAATATCCGCATCCTCCTCATGGGCTCACATTGCAAGAATGCAGCGAGGAGAAGATAAAGTATCTAGCCGTGGCATGGTTCCACACTTCCTGCAAATATGGTGGGTGGGCTTCCTTCAACATCAGGGGCCGGCAACCCGTGGCAAGCCGGTTATCTTCTCTGTGCGTGCACTCACAGCAGACAACGAAGCACTCTAAAGTTGCTGAAGGGAAGTTGGCTCGCTAGCTAATTGCACATCACAATTTCTTCCAGTTCAAGTTATATATCGGGGTAGCGAGGTGACTTGCACAGACAAGCAGGAACAGCGTGAATGTTCATTTCAAGTATGTCTGATTTATTTCCAAATAAACAATTAGTGTCGGCACAACACAGTAAAAAAATGCAGTAACAAAGCTTCTGATATCTTTGAATAGCTTCATTTTCTCTTGATGCAACAGTAAAAGACATTTTGTTTTTTTAAAAGGACTGCAAAAAGCTTTTAACTCCTGAGTTAACTGCAGAGTTAAAGCTTTAACTCAAGAGTTAACTTTGACTGTACTAGAAAAAGCCATAAAAATACAAAAACAAAGTCATCCTTTTGAGAGAGTAACAGGTCACTTGGGTATTTGCAACAATAACAAAGAACAAGCAATTAGTCACATCAGAAAGGTTAGAAAAAGTTTGCTTTACAAAATCAAAAGATGACAAATATTTACACTAACAAACACAAAGAAACAGTTCCTAAAAAAAATAATTTACAAGCCACGAGACGACGTCGTTAGGCTTGATTTCACAACATTTAAATAGAACAAGATCGTCAGAGAACTTTTTGAACTGGCTGTGCAAATTGTTTTTCTTCTTTCATATCTCTTTTGAACAATGTTAAGTAACATCTAGCTGGAGGACAGCTCACATGTAGTGTGAATGGAAAAGCTAACAAAATGGCTTCCGCCTCACTTGGGGAGTGCATACAGTTCAGAAGTGCAACAAATTGCCTTGTCATGTGCATTAAACACCAAGCAGCAGTAGTAAAATAGAACTTCTTCTTCGTTACAAAATGGCGCCCACAGTTTTGACGGCCAGTGAGTCATATTGCTTACAAGTGGTCCTCTCTCCTCCTTCGATGGCGGTTGTGGTCCCTAAAAAAAAAGAAAAAATGTCTGAAAGGGGGATGATGAGCTGTCTTTGATGGCCCGCCCGGGCGTGGATAACCCGGCTCGACCTCGCGGCGGCGCCACTCAGGCATCAGAGATGCAGTTCTGGATCTTGTCCATCCACAGCTGAGCGCTGGCCGCGTCTGACGCGCAGAAGTTGTACACTCGCTTGCTGGTCTTCAACTAAGGAGAGGAAAGGGGAAAAAAAAAATAATAATCACAATAAAAATGTGGCAATTGAGCAGACGTATTGATGAGGTACAACACTCCATTCAGTTATCAATGTATATATTGTGGATAGCAAAAAGCCTTCTCCCACAAAACTGACTTTACCTGCCATGTCTTTCAGGCACAAATTTGAAAATGTTGTGCTGGCACTGTCTGCTATTTGGAACTGTTCATAATTCCCTCTATCTACTAAGACGACAGATCGAGCGACCAATAATTTTATTTTATTTTTTTTAAAGGAGTTCTCTTCATGCAATTCCATTCAGTGTTTGTAGTTTTCGTGTCTTAGCTTTGAGTTCCCAAACATCTCGTTTTCATTTGAATATGTGTAAAAAAAAAAAAAAAAAGAGAAAGCAAAAGAAAAAAAAAAATGAAAACGTAAAACAATAATTGAAAATTCCATAATAATGTAATTAATTTTATTTATTTTTTTTTAGAATTCATTTTATTTAATTTCAAATAATTCAAAATCCAATTTTCCTCATTATAAGTATTTTTTTTTAATTTGCTATAATTTAAAATCCCATTTATAACATTTATTTTCTTGTTTTTATTTTACTTTTTTCATTTAAAAAATAATAAAATAATTAACAATCCAATTTACAGGTATACTGTTTATTTTCCTAATGGTTTTTATTTTTTTACGTTTTTATTTAAAATAATTAAAAATCCATTCAAACTGTTTTCCTAATCATTTCTTTCTCTCTTTATTTTTTTACTTAAAATAATAATTTAAAATCCCATTTATGTTTATTTTCCTGTTTTTTATTTTACTTAAATAAATAACATTTATTTTGTAATATTTAAGTAATTAATTAAAAAAAATCACATATACGGTTTATTTTCCTAATTATAATCTAATTTTTATATTTTATTTAAGATAATTAAAAATCCCATTTATAATGTTTATTTTCTTGTTTTTCATTTTACTTTTTTCCTTTCTTTTTTTAAATTTATTTTTTATTTTTTTAAATATAAAGTAATTAACAATCCAATGTACCATTATACTGCTTATTTTCCTAATGGTTTTATTTTTAAAATTTTTATTTAAAATAATTACATATCCCATTTACACCGTTTATGTTCCTAATGTTTTCTTTTTTAAATAATTAATAAAAATAATAATTGAAAATCCAATTTATACTGTTTATTTTCCTAATATGTTTGCCATTTTATTCACAGTTAATCAAATACCCAATTACTCAATGAGATCGATAAATGAGAAACAAAAATACTGAACTGTGTAACCAAGCAGTTTTAAGAAATAGCGAAATGAATGCAACAAATATTGGATATAAATCTTGGTAATGCGTGGGTGGTATGCAGCCTGCGGCCGGACTTACGTCAAAGAAAGCCTTTTCACTGATGTGCTTGGGCGCTCCGGTGGTCGGCGCGGCGATGAGCACCGACTCCACCTCGGCCAGCTCGATGTGACCTCGACAGTTGGTGTCCTCGCCGGTGTCGTAGTACCTCATCTGGCAAGACAAATGAGCCGGGTCACAAACTGCAAGCGCTCTCTGGCGCCCCCTGTTGGGATGTTGCCCCACCTGGTGCTTGGTGACATCCAGCACGAACCAGCGTGGCTTCCAACCTTTCAGCAGGGCTCCACGCTTGTACAGAACACCCTCGTATGACCTGCGCATATAGAGTCAGACGTACGTCATGTTAACAATTCATGTGTGGAAATTGATTTGGGAAATTACAATATTAAAAAGTGTGGTTGGGGTGGAATCATCCACATATGAGCGCCAAGCAAGATTGTTTTAGTTAACGAAAAAACTAAAACTAAAATTTAAAAACATTCGGTAACAAAATAAAATAAAAGCAAACATGCTTTAAAAAAAAAAAAGAAAACTAACTGAAACTACATTTTATGTTTACAAAACGAATTAAAACTAACTATAATTATAGCGAAAATGTTCTCCATTTTAGTCTTTGGTAATTAATTTAGTACGTGAGCCTTTAGGAAAGACTTTAAATGTGATCTTAAGTATATTTGTATATTAATATTAACTGGAATAAGGATGTTTAAAAGTGTGTCACACAGAAGTGATGTCATCTAGCAGCAGCCAATAGAAAAGCACTTTCAGATGACCTCGCTCCTCGGCCACAATTTTGCGTCCTTGACTTTTAGCTTCAATGGCTCGGCTTGTCTACTTTTTCATTTAACTCAGCCAAAATGCAACACTAGGTAAGATATGTGTTTTTTTTATTTATTTTTTTCATGGTTTTTATTAAATATTGCACATAAGTAATACATTTTTAAAAAGAAAAAAAAAAAAAAAAAAAAAACCTAATACTGAAACTAAAACTAAACTAAAAGTAAGAACTTGAAAAAAATAAATCTAATAAAAACTAACAGAACTACCCTGAAAACTGATTAAAACTAACTAAATTTAAAAAGACAAAACTCAAAACAAAACTAAAATGGCGCCAAGATGTACTTGAACTACTTCGCCGCCATCATGTCACGCAACATTCTTCAACGCTGACTCAAGAGCGGATAGTAAATCCAAGTGTGACGCATCCCAGGGGTTGTCGACGCACCTGTTCTCCTCGCTCTTGGGGGTGAACTGGTTGTAAAGTGTGGCGGCGCGGCGGTTGACCCCGTTGGACGTGGCCGTGCTGCGCTCGTCCACCAGGCTGCTGCTGTCAGGCAGGTGCAGCATGGAGCGCCGCTGGAGAGCCTGCATGCTGGACGTGGGAACGAGGCCGGAAATGGACAGCGACTGCTTGCGGAGCTACAAAACACAAAATGGGAAAGGGAAGTTCATTTTAGTCACCTCGTTGCGTGATTATGATCAACGGACTAACTTACACTTCCTTCTTGCTTGAGGTCTTCCTGGATACTAATGAGGACTCGGTCCAGCGTGGTTTGCCATCTCTCGGGGCTCTGGTTCAATTCTGCCTCCAGCTTCTCAATGTCCTGCCGTACACGAGAAGGTGTGATTACAAAATGGCCGCCGTGAAAGCATTGTGAGGTTTGGAAGTCATCATACAGTGAGCAGCTTGGTGATGGCATCGGGCTGAGCGCGGCTCACGCTGCTGTAGCAAGGCCACACGATTCTCCTCTTGCTGCTGGAGATGGTTTGGGGCTCCTCGGAGCTGTCTGACCTCGCCGCCATCAGTCGCCAGTCGTAACACGGACCCGTCGACAGCGTCTCATCAGTGAAGAAGTCCCACTTGCTCAGGCTGGGGATGGCGACTGACGGTTTGAGGATGGTCTACGAGATCGCAACGGTTTTCAGGCGTTACTTGAAGGCAACGTTTGTGATAAATGAGCAGCTGGAAATGGACTGAGGGTGAGGTATTTATATTTAGCAACTCAAAGTTCCTCCACATTGAAAGAAGGCAGATGAGTTGGCTCTAATATGGATGCCTCCCTGGTACAATATTACAAGCATGGTTCACTATGATGCCTATTTTAAGTTACCTGTACTCATTTTCTAATGTTAAACGTTGGTGCCTTGATATACGAGTGACAAAAGAGTAATGAGAGACTTGAAATACAAGCACTATATGGTGGCAGTGAACTCAAGTTAACACACTTTACAATAAGCAGCAGTTTGGCAATTTGTGAACAAATCATCAAAATACAAATGAAAAACAGAATTATACCTTTTGTATTGAAAATAGTCTAAAGCAAGGCCGTGCTAGCTTAATGCTAATGCTAATTAGCACCTATTTTGCAGTGCTTTAAGCCATCTAAGGAACAGATCCAACACAAATAGTTAAGCAACAAGGTGGCTAACCGTACACACCGTCATATATTCTTTATCCTCAACAATATTGTTAAAAAAAAAAAGTCATACTAAAAAAATATTGTGCTTTTGTACATAACAGCAATGCAAATAAACCACCTACAATCTCTAAAAACAATATTGAGGCACTTATTTGCTAATGCAAGCACACATTTATCGCTTCACAAGCAAATTAGATTCCCCTTCATCTGACAATTAGCATAGATTTTAAACATAGAAGGCCAAAATATCCCTAATGAAAATTAAATTGCACTAATAAACGAGCCACTAGAGGGTGCTAGAACTGCACAAATGGAAATCAACCTGACTTTTTTTTTTTTTAACAGATGTGTCCCTTTTAAATATTGCGAACATGACGACGACGATATTGTGGCTTAATAGTGTCTTAATATCACGATATCACGATATTGCCCTTATCGTTACATCCCTAATTAATACTGGACTGATGATTTTAGATAGTAGTATGCTGCAATAATATTGGCTGCTGCAAAGAAGCATGAACTGCCTAGAACTAGAAGTTGGATTCATAATCACACTTCAATGAATAGTCTGTCTTATACTGGCCAAGGTGGGAGCAGCATTTAACGGCTGCAATGTGATGAAGAATGTTTAATACTTTGTAATTCTGTTTAATTATGTCTTTACTGTAAGTTTTTGTTATGCACAATATTATAGAGTGCATATTTTTCATCATTAAAATACACATTTCAAATTTTCTTTGTAAGGCTGGAACGGATTCATGTCATTTCAATGGGAAAAGATGATTAGGGGTTTATATCTCAAGGCAGCACTGCAGTATATTTTCTATTTTATTCAGATAAGCGGTTGAGGGAGGGTGGATGGATGGGTGGGTGGGTGGATGGGTGGATGGGTGGGGATGGATGGATGGATGGATGGATGGATGGATGGATGGATGGATGGATGGATGGATGGATGGATGAACTTTGGAAACCATCGAGTGTTCGTGTTGCAAGACCAAACCAGGTGATCATCTCATACCAGATAAAAAAGAAAAAGCACTACAACCAAATGCATCGCTGGAGGGAGAAACTCACTTCGCTCTCTGATGCATTGTACAGATAGTTGAAGAAGATTGGACTCCGCCGATGCATCCTGTTGATGCACTCCCAGATGCAGACGCCTTTCCTCGCTTGCTTGTCACCCTTATCGTCAAATAACAAGCCTGTCGGACAACAAGAGACTTTTCAACAAGGAGAATGATTGGTTACACACATTGCTGTCTTTGTGTTGAAAAGATGGAATTACGAGGGATTTATCATGTGGCTGGGGAGTGTGAATGAGAACGATGTGAGGCGATAATAACAGGAACAAAGTGTCCATTTAAAATAAATATGAATAAAAAAAACATTGTTTAAAAAACAATCCCTGGTTTGGACCGCAAAAGAACACCAACCATGTTCCAAACGCTCATAGTCGGAGTCCAACAGGAAGTTCTTGAAGCGGTTGGAGATGTGATGATAGGCCAGGAACTTGAGATAGTACTGATTAAACTCAAAATCCACAGGATACTGAATCAAAACCTGATGGGATAAACACAAATAGACAATGATAATAGAAACGATGTTCATGTTTTCCAGTAATGGCTAATGTAATTACTTACATTACTATTACTATTACTTACCATTATTGTTACTGAGAGTAAAGTTTGTTGCGTTATTATGAAGTGTTTCTTTTTGTGATTATCATTTGGTGAGGGGTGGATTCAATTTACAATTTCGTGTAAAGTCATCAGTGCCAGAATTTCGGTAGGCGAGTGTTGTTTTTACAAAATAGTGATAGACCGGTATGGTTTTTCGATGTAGATACAGACTGTTAGTCGATATTTATTTGAAGTAAAAGAAAAAAATATTAACGTAATTTTTCAAATTAATTTTAAACATATAAAGAATTGTCAGCTCTGTTTAAAAATTATAGCAAAAATTGCAGGGTGCTTCCAGGGTCAGATAAATTAAAGCAAATAGTTCACTAACGTTTTCTGTACTGTAAATAATTTCCCCAAATTTCAACATAAATAATACATTTTTTTCATTTTTAAAAATATAAAGTCTAGGGAGTTCCCAGTGTCAACATAATTTTTCTTAATAAAGTAGAAATTTAAATAAATCCATAAATGAAAAGTTCTCTGTATCTCATTGAGCAGCAAATGCATGTGAATGTAGCTAACGGTAATTTGGGGTATTTATCAATGTTTGCAAAAGGTTTCAAAAGATCTTCACAGACAGTGATAAATTGTCTGAATATGTTCAAAAGGTCTTGCGACAAATAACGGTCTGTGACCATTTTACAAATCCTGATTTAAACCGTAAATTCGCTACGTTCGCAAGCATTCACGAGAGATGCCAGCTTTATCAGCCTTCAGACTCGTAAAAATGTTTGTACAAAATATTTGTCAAAAGGCACCAATAATTGGCCTGGACCTGTCCATATTACAAACGTCAACATGCAGCACCCAATGATGAGACTGGCACGAAATTGGTGTTTTCAAGATCAAAGTACTTTTTTAAATTTTATTTATTTTTTTACTTTAATTACAGCCTACATGTTGTGGTTTTGAGGTCAAATAAATATTAATTTCATAAAAGCTACTGAGAACCAGGAATGATTGTACTTATTTGAGAGGTTTCCAAAAAATACAGCAATAATTACTTTTAATAATAATAACAATAATAATAATAAACCTGATATATATATATATATTTTTTTTTTTTTTACACTTTATTCTGGCAGTCGATGTGCTCGAGTTTTTCCTGTTCATTTTCCCACTGTTGTGACTAAAGCAGGAAGTTAACGGAAACCAATTTACCGACCACTGATCAGATCCGAAGTATGTTCTGGACTTGGTGCACGTAGTCCAAGTAATTGGGTTAGACAGGATAAAGGAAGCTCCAATTATGACAGCTGAATCATGTCTTCGTGACTTTATGCCCCTCCAGGGCCTGAATGACCAATTTTGAAGAGGAAAGAACTGCTGGTGCTCTTTTGGGGGGAAAACTATGTCATCAGTGCACGATCCAAAGCTAGTCCAGCGCCGTTCTTCCCACCCAGTAGTATGAAGTGGCCATTGATTATTTGAGGCCACCTGGGTCTGCTGGCGAAAACAACAGCTGTTTTGGACATGAGCTAGGCACTTCTATTTTCAGCTCTTATCTGAAATCCCGTTGTTTAGAACGCTCCAGAGACCCCCTTGGGCCTCCTCCCCCTGCAGTAGACAAATGCCGAAACTATGTGTTGATGTAAGTGGGTGTGCTGCGCACATTAATACACAATATTGTCTAAAGTAATCATTTTAGTGTGAACCTCATGTGTTTGCACTTCATTCTTAAAGCCCCCTCAAAAAGCCCCACACGCACACACACGAGCCTTCCTCTCAATCCCCCAAACGGTACTTTTTCACGTGTTGCTCCAAATACGAAGAGATGCCGAAACACGCGAGCACAGACGCTTGTGTGCCGATCACTGGGTTCACGCACCATCTGGGCCACAGCCTCGCTGGTGCAATACGCACTTGACGTCACGCATTCATCCTTGGGAATAGGAAGTGTAAAACTCAAGTGAAATGTATGGCTTTGTGCTTGTTCTGTTCCCGGGAATGTGATGAGCTCATGTAAAAGTTATGAATGACGGGGGGTCATTTTAAAAAGGGGGTGGAAGCACCTCTGTTGGTGTGTTAAACGCTCACCTGGTGCACACAGTCCAGGAATTGCAGAAAGATGGGCATAAAGCCGCTGCCCTGGCTGCTGGGGCTCAGGTTGCTTCGTTGGTTAAACTTGTGGCCGAAGGAGAGCCACTCTTTCTCCAGCAGCACCTGAAAACCCTCCAGAGTGCGGTAGAAAGGGTCGCTCAGCAGCTGCGCTAAAGACACCACCTGTACAAATGACACCAAAAAGTTGAACGGCTATGAGATGACAATCAAAATGTGAATTTGCACGAACATTGCACAGTGCCTTTGGTATCCCCATCAGAATTAGTCTACCTTCATTAAAACGTTGCAGAACAAGAACATTCTGACGCCATATTATAAGTGACTAAAAATGTCCCACATTCATTTATTTTATACCTTTTTTCTTTTTTATTGGACGCATGTGATTTTGACATGACATTGCTGTGCAAGTTTAAATGATACTGTTTTTAAACATGGTTTAAATGTCCACAAGATATAAACAAGCAATTTTAACCTTGTTCTACTATCTTCCTATGATTTCAGTGGCATTACAATATGCAGGACCAAAAGTGCCAAAACTAAATAAATGAATACACCATTAAATAATTAAATAAATGTGTCATGAGAAAATTAAATGTCATTTATTAATGAACTCATTCACTACCAGCCATTTTCACTGAAGCAACCCCCTTCGCTCCTGGCTGTTTACTGGATTTGGACTGGTTTTGCAGAATATTGTGTTCTATTGCCATAAAAACATGGAACCTACCAAAAGAAAGATTACTCTCCTCTTTCAACAGGAAAAAAAAAAAAAAGTATAATTCAATCTGTTTCCGTTTTGCAGCAATTAGCATTAGAATATAGCTTTCATCTAAGTTTCATCATTATTGACAAACCTGTTTAAAAAAGTGAGGAAGAGAGCTTTTAGCAACATGGTTGATCTCTTATACTCTGCTGCCACTTGTTGGCCATTTTTGTAATAACTACCATTGCTTCAAGCATTCTCTTCAGTTCAGAGGCTGCATCAAAGCCTTCTGTATGCTCTAGCATTAAAAAAACAAAACAAAACAAAACATAAAAAACGTATAAATATATCTTTGGGGTCGCGGAAATATTTAAAATAGAACGTATTTATACGTTTTTTGGGAGCAAATGAGTTAAATGTGGAATTAAATAAGCCAATAATTAAATAAATGTGTCATGAAATAATTAAATGTGTCATTTATTAATTAAATATGGAATTAAATAAACCAATAATTAAATCAATGTTTCATTAATTAATTAAAATTACCTAAGCCTCCAATACACCCATTTACACACAGATTCCTACACCGATGGGAGGCTGCTGCCATGCAGGGCACTGTCAGAGCCATTGGGAGCAAATTTGTGTCTTGCTCAAGGACACTTTGAATGGTCACAAGTTGGGTTGAGCATCAAACCCACAACCTTCAAGTTGGAAGCTGACCACGCTACAATTGGATCATGCCGCGTTTGAATAGTGGATTGTTAAATGTTAAATGTTAAAATCAAGTGTTTTTAATGATTTAATTTTTAATTAGATTTGTGATGATGACTGACAGTATGAAATTGTCACTTTTGTAATGGGATTTCTTGTCACCAGTTTTGTTCTATACAGAGGGAGGGAACGTCACAGACTGAAATTACTAATCCTCATTTATGGAAAGAAAAAAAAAAGAAAACTATTGCATATTATTGCACATATGCAGTTTCCTTTCCTTTCCTTTTATTATTTTTTGAACATATAAACAGATGAACAGCAGAGATAAAACAAAAAACAACAACAATCAAAATAGAAGAAAATCCCAATAACATAATCATTCAATTAATCATAACTTACATGTTCAAAAGGGAGTAGGAAGAAGTTAAAAACTTATCTAGTCCTACCCCTTTTACTAAATATATTTAAACTTATTTCATTATTAATACAATTTTAATTTACTAATTATTAAAAATAATAATAAAATAATAAATGATATATATAACCAAGTTATATATATATATATATATATATATATATATATATACACACACAAGTGCACTTAACATATTCACATTTACCAAAAACATATATACATAAATTTACTAAACATATACCATAATACCTATCCAGATCACTTACACATACTCACATGTACATTTTTCATATACTGGTCTGACATAGATAATTTTTTTGAACTTTACTTTTAAACATTTTTTTAAACTCCAGCATTGAGTCACAATTTTTCAGAGCAATTTCCAGATGATTCCACAGATCAACACCTTTTACAGATACACACCTTTGCTTAATATTTGTTCTTGTTTTGGGTTTTTTGTACACACTTGTACCCCTTATGTCCTGCGATTGGTTGGCAACCACTCCAGGATGTCCCCCGCCTACTGCCCAGAGCCAGCTGAGATAGGCGCCAGCAGCCCCCGCGACCCTTGTGAGGAATAAGCGGTCAAGAAAATGGATGGATGGATGTACCCCTTATATCATAAGGACTGTGTCTAATTTCAAATAACTTCTGAGTACTGTGGCGGAGTAAATTGTTATAAACTTTATACATTATTTGTGCTATTTTAAAATCCACCAAGTCATAAAATTTCATTGCATTTAATTTAATAAATAGTGCATGTGTTGGCTCTGTATACTTTGATCCATTAATAATTCTTATAGCTTTCTTTTGCAATTTGAAAACGGTGTTAGTATTTGTTTTATATGCCATTCCCCATAATTCCACACAATAGGTCAAATATGGTAATAATAATGAACTATATAATATATATAATGATTTCATGTTTAAAACATCCTTACTTTTATAGAGTATCCCTATGATTTTTGACATTTTCCTTTTAACAGTTTCTATGTTTGGCTTCCAACATAATTTATCATCGATAATAACTCCAAGGAATTTATTTTCATTCACCCTTTCTATTTCAATTGAATTCACCATAATTTTGACTTGAGTGATTTGTCTAGTGCCAAAAACTATGAACTTGGTTTTATTTAAATTCAATGATAATTTATTTACATCAAACCATTTTTTTAATATATTCAATTCATACTCCACAGTAGTCAGAAGCTGCTTCAGGTTTTCTCCTGAACAATAGAAAGTTGTATCATCAGCAAATAAGACACTTTTCAATGTTTTTGAGACACAGCAAATATCATTTATATACAGTATAAATAATTTAGGGCCGAGCACAGACCCTTGGGGAACTCCATGAGTGATCTTCATGTGTTCTGATTGTACATTATTAAACTGCACATACTGATATCTATTTTCCAAATAACTTTTCATCCACTTATAAGCTAAACCTCTTATTCCATATTTCTTTAATCTATTCATTAATATAGAATGATCTATAGTATCAAAAGCTTTTTTTAAATCCATAAAAATCCCAACAGTAAATTTTTTATTATCTATTTCGGTAGATATTGCTTCTACAAGCTCCATGACTGCCATTGAGGTGGTCCGTTTTTCTCTAAACCCATATTGGGTTTCACTTAAGAGCTTATGTTTCTCAATAAATTTATCCAATCTATATGAAAATAATTTTTCTAGAATTTTTGAGAACTGTGGCAACAATGATATTGGTCTGTAGTTATTAAACGTGTGTCTTTCTTCACTTTTATGAACAGGAATGACTTTGGCTATCTTCATTTTTGATGGAAATATACCAGTTTTAAATGATAAATTACAAATATATGTAAAAGGTTGTACAATATATTCTATAATACTTTTTACTAATGTCATATCAATGTTAAGACAGTCAGTAGACTTTTTATTTTTTAATGTTTTCACAACATTTAATACTTCAATATCATTAACACCATTAAGGAACATAGTGGATGAATTATTTACAATGTTCTTATCTATTTCATGTTTGTTTCTTGGCTCTGGGATTTTGTTTGCCAAGTTGCTGCCCACGTTAACTAAATATTCATTAAAATTATTAGCTATGTCAGAAATTTCATCAATTACCATATCGTTATCTTTTATAAAATATTGTGGAAAATTTGTTTTTTTAGAACTTTTTTTAATTACATGATTTAGTGTTTTCCATATTTCTTGTGTATTGCTTTTATTCTGTTCTAATAATTCATAGTAATAATCTTTCTTTCTTATTCGAATAATATTTGCTAATTTATTTTTATAGATCTTATACTTTGTTTCAGCTTCCACAGTTCTCAATTTAATAAATCTTTTATATAAATTATTTTTCTTTTTACATGCCTTCTGTATCCCCTTCGTCATCCATGTCTTATTTGGACCTTTATACTTTCTTGTAATCTTAATTGATGGACAATGTTTATTATATAAAGAAATAATGGTTGACTGAAATTCACTATATGCAATATCAGGATCGTTATTTGAATAAACCTCAGACCAGTTGTGTTTCTCTAAATCCAACTTAAAGGCAGCCATGGAGCGTGTTGTTCTTGCTCTAGTTTCAAATGTGTAAGTAATCGGCTTCATTTTTTTATCAAAATAATCATAAAAAATTGCAAAAATCGGGAGGTGATCACTTATATCATTAATAAGGAGTCCACTTTCTATTTTAAGGTCAATTTTATTTGTGAATATATTATCAATTAGTGTAGCTGTATCGATTGTTATTCTACTAGGTTTTATAATAACAGGAAATAAACTATTACTATACATCATATTTATAAAATCAGTTGTTTTCTGATGTCCATTAGGATTTAATAAATCAATGTTAAAATCACCACACAATATTCGCAATTTTTTATCATTTCTATAACTAAGGATATCTGTTAACTTATCGTTAAATGTATCAAGACATGATCCTGGTGTCCTATATATACAACTTATAATTACGTTTGATATATTTTTTATGTGAACTTCAATTGTTACACATTCCATTACATTATCCACAGTAGTAGTTAGATGTTCAATTTTACTACATTTGAAAACCTTATCAACATATATTGCAACTCCTCCTCCCCTTCTGTTTTCCCTATTCATTGTAAACAATTCATATCCTTCCATTTCTACATCGCTTATTTTCTCATTATCAAGCCATGTCTCTGATATGGCTATAATTTGGAATTTATTTATTTTACTCAAGCATTTTTTAATTTCTGTAAAGTTTTTATATAGACTTCTACTATTAAAATGTATGATTGAGAATGCACGAAAATCCTTACTTACATTTACATTGAATTGCTCATTAGTGTGGTACTCGCAGGCAAGGTCATAGTTGTTACTACATAAAAATTTATCTGGGTCAATGCCATTTTCTGGATCAGATGTCTTATGTTCCGTATAATCAAATAGTTTAAACATTTTAGGTGACCTGCTCCAATCCACAAAGCAGCACTCAGCATATTTGTCAATTTGTCATACATGGCATACATGCACGCTCCTTTGAAGCTGATCTCAATGTTAAACTGATCATCTGTTATCAATAACACTTATATAAGATTCAGGCTCACTCCATTTGCCCACACATGCAATAAATTTGGCGTGCCTTCCTGCCTGTGTCACCTCCAACGCTTCTAATGAGCCCTGACATCGATGGAATGAGAGGGGTGGTGGGGGGGGGGGTTGCCTGCAGACTTTACTGCACACTGAGTGATGGAGAAAGCCGCTGGCTCCCTGGCACATATAACAGGCACTTACATTACAGGAAGACCACAGACACAAAAATGAGGACTTAAGAAAAAAAAAATGACAAAAAAAAGAGAGTTGTGTTTCCTGTCTGCTGGGTGTCTATGGCCTGTGGAGAGCAGCCAGCGCATATGGATGCCATTTGCCTGCACAAGCATGACCAGGACCGATGCGAGATGAAGCCCGTGGGCCGTAGACAGAAAATGCCCCAGGCATAAAGCACCCTCAAACAGCAGCCAAGGCTTTAGACACCTCGTAAACACGTTGATGGCCACGCACTTGCAACACAAACATGGAAAACATGAGCAATGAGCATGACGAAATATGGACACTGCAATGACCCCTGACAAGTGTTTACATGCCTTGGAATCACAATCAGAACGCTTTCTGATTGAATTCAGCACAAATCAGTGACATCAGGCTTTAAGAACCTCAAACCTTCTCATAATCCATCTTTGCACGATCATTTCAACAGTGACACAATCGATTGGAAGATAGCAGAGAAAACACATTTATGATTCATACAAGGATGGTTCGAAAGTGGAGTCAGACCCTCTATACTTTGCAATATTTTGAAACACTCAGGGATTTTGAGGCACTTTTTGAACTGTGTTTGGGAATGAGATACTCAAGAGTAAGCAAAGCATTGCATGAAAAGCAAAACCAACAACGATGAGCTCAATCGCTTTTGACACAGTCAGCTAGGTTTCACGTTGCGCTTATTAACCCAAATCATTTTAACACACGTCATGAAAAACAAGAAGAGGTCACCCAGCATCATAAAGTGCATTAATGCAGACTCTTTCAAATTCAGAGAGCGTGTGATGGAGAATGAGGAATTATATCTTTTTATATCGTTAGCCTTATAGTATAATTGCTGAAGTCTTTTTCATTTTCGGAAAACGAAACAAATTCAACAAACAAAAAGCGTCCAGATGTCTCGATTCAACCTCTGACATAGAAATGAAATACTCACCTTCCAAAATCTTTACTTATTACGTCCATATACACTACAGGATCATTGAGGGATACATTTTTAAAATGACTTTTTTTTTTGCACAGTGACGACTGGAGTCAGCACAGTGTCATGTGGTTAACACGTCTACAGCCACAGCCAAAAATCAAGTTCCAACTCTTAGCTGGATCTTTTTTGTGTAGCGTTCGCAAGCTCTCCTCGTGCAAGTGTGAGTTCATTCCAGGTATTTCGGCTTACTGGCACATTCCAAAATCATGCAAGTTGGGTTAACTAAAGATTCTAAATTTACGTATGTGTAAATGGCATTTTTTTTTTCTATTTATATTTTAATGCGTCCAGGGAAAGACAAAATGTATGTTTTGGTTTCTCAACGTGCCAATTTTCCAATTTCATGAGGTTTGAGAGAAACTCTGTCACTTTCTCAAGACTTCTTATACATTTCTATCTTCTTTTCTGTTTTTTTTTGAATGAGGGGAAAAAAGGCACTTCTTGTGCAATATTCTCACTTGTGTGGTAATGTCCCAGCCGTCCTCCAGACTGAGCAGCACAGATGAGCCGCTGTCCAGGAGCTCCACCAGAGTGAGAGCCAGCTGCAGGATCTTGTGAAGCTGTGACAAATGGGCATATGAACAAATTATCTCAGTAGTAAATCCCTTATAAATGTTGCCTTGGTACTTCTTGTCTAGTTTTTGACCATGAAGAATAACGTCCATAAAGAAACAAATTCTACAGAGGGTCAGGCAGACGACCGACATGATAAATGCTTGACTAACCACACAAAAAGCACCCTGAAAAAAAAGTGCCACCTGCAGGATCCATTCCGAGTCTTCCAAGGCTTTGAGGAAGGTGTCTTCAGAGTCGGAGGAGTTGGCACTGGGAGCGCACGCCCTCAGCAGCTTCTTAAAGGAGCTTTTGATTTGCCGCATGTCTGCAAAGTCCACTGGCACCAGTTCACAGTTCAGAGAAGTGTCCACTCTGAGGCCCTGCACAAAGTAACACACAGCGCGGGTTGTTCATGTAATGTGTTGTGACCTTTCATAGGAGCAAATCTGATTGTAAACAGTTTTTTTGTAACCACTTTCATTGAACCTCTAGGAATACATTTTATATTAGAAAAAAACAAAAAAACTCACAGTAGTGTTCGATAGAGATTTTCTGGTGGGTTACAGGGTCTCGACCACCCCAAAATCTTGCACAATCCTAAACTATTTACCTTATAGAAAGCCGTTCAGGTAGCAGTTTTTCAAAAACCGCTAATATACAAACAGTATTTTTTACTGATTTTGGTGTGATTGATGAATTAAAGTAAAACATTTCAAAGTGGCCCTTGCCTCCTTCAATTTTTCAAAGGACAGTTTGGGCACCATGAAAATGAAGGGATCAAAAAGTGACCGCATTTGCTCAAAATATTTCTACCTCCTCATGCTTCACTGTTTTTTTTTTTTTTTTTTTTTTTTAAATTATTCTTGCTTCAATTCAGTGTTTACTCTGAATTTTCAATAGATTCAGAAACCAGCTACATGCATGGCGGGGCCTAGTCCTTTTACCTGCCGTGTACAAGTATTGTTTTGGTGCCATCTTGTAGCCAAGAAACTTTGTAAGGTGAAGGGAGGCACTTTATTTAAACAAGACATAGCCCTGTCTAATAGAATAGCAGTACATCTTGTGGCATCTATATTTCTTGTGCCTGGGTTATTGTTGTTATTTGCAGCAGGTGTCAGTCCCCTCATCTGGGGGACACTGTAATCTTGTATGAATAGAGGTGGCTTTAGCCCCAGGTGCTAGCTAGTTATCTCCCATGATGTTCGTTTACCTGCTACGGCGCTAGCTAGCGAGCTAGCTAGCATTATGGGCTAAAGCCAAACTGTGGCAGGGTTATTTTCTGGACTCTGTAATGGCAACAGTTGGATACATGTTAATTGTCTTTCTGCTAGTTCACTGTCCTGCTTGGCACTATCTGTTGCTGTCAAAGATATGAACAAACAACACGTTCTACTCAAATGGCCAACAAATTTTCTATTTTGTGACAGAATGTTGAGCTTCTTGGTGTAACTTTCGTTCCTCCTTACCCTCAAATGAGACTTTTCACCAAACACATAGAAAGCAGCTTGCTGTTTGAGTAGCTGAGTCTGTAGACTGTTACTCCCTGCAGGGGGCGCCAAATCCTTCCCTGCTAGTCTGGCGCCCACGTCCACTGTGGATTGGTGCTGGCTGAGCCTGCTGCTGGAACGCAGGCTGGCCCACATGCCTGCAAACACAAAGACACAAACAAAAATCACAACACACATACACGTGTTCATTCACACACACACGGGACCGTTCCAATGCCTCTGATGTACACATGCTGTCAAACAAACTAAGACTGAGTGATGAACAACACATGCAGACGGAGTTTACATGCACAGCAGCACAGGGGATTATGTAAACACCTTCATTCTTTAAGTCCACTAGCAAAACAATTTGTACCTTGAATCAGGCAGTGAGATATTAGAAGCAGGAGGTGATAGATTGTTTTTTGGCATGTCAACAAATCTACAAGCAGTTTCTGTGGAAAAACGAGCATGCAAGATCTTCCAAACATCACAAACTACTGGGAGGAAGGACGTTTCATAGTACCATAATACTTTCCAACTATTTGAAGTTTTGCTTCTGTTTTCTCCCATAAAGTTGGCCTTTTTAACATGTTTCAATACTAACAGATACACAACACTTTGTTCTAGTTCATCCCAAAGTTATTTGATGGACTTGAAGTCAGGGTTCGACTATTCTCACACACCAAACTCTTCAAAGTTCTAAGTATGGAATTGTCCAATAGTGATTAAAAATCAAGGTTAAGAAGGAACTAAAATAAACTAGGATCAAGAGTTACAGTTACAGTCTAAAGGTTGGACACACAATTTCATTTAATTAATATAATAATAATACAAATAATACTATATCCTACTACTACTACTACTACTACTAATAATGTATTACATTTTTTTTTAATTTTTCTGTTTTTTTTTAAATAGTAAAATAGCACGCTATAATAGTGTACTTGATAAAAACATAATAGTAATGTAATGACACATAATTAAATAGATTGTAAAGAATAAAACAACTGAATTTTTGCTTCACTTTTATGGATTCTGTGCTGCTCCTTCCGGTGTGCACGCCTTGGCCACCTGGGGGCAGTAAAGTACAGACCTATGGATATCTACAGAGCTTGTCAAAACTCCTCAGTAAACCACAGTTCTGTACACTGTTCTTTGCAGAGGATAAAGAATAAGTGCCTGTGAGTATAGTTTTAATATAAGTGTACGTGTTACACCATTGTTTGTGTTCATATATCCATTGCTTAAAGGGTTATAATACTGCAACAATAATGCTGTTCATTAGCCTGTCTATGACATTTAGCATAGCTTGGTCATATGTGGTTGTTCTGAATACACATTTGTTTTATGTTTAGTTTAACAGAACTTCAGCTTCAAACTTCTTTTGAAGAACTGTTCAGAATCGACCAAGCTTGTGCTTGTTGGAAAAAAAAATTGAGTTCACTGCCACTATGCTCATAAATAAAAATTTTGCTCTCAAGTTAAAGAGAGAAAAAAAATCTTAGAACACTCACATCTATATATAAATAGTGTACAGCATATTGTAAAAACTACCAAGTGGCAGCTGAGGACTTCAGCTTCTGTGGTTAGTTATGTCTGTGGTTAGCTATGTCACATATTTAAAATGAACCACTTCCTTGCTTTGACATCAATGTCACTTATAGATATCTTTGTAATTATAACCTAGGGGCTTAAAACAACGTAGCCAACCTTTGACTCCAGCAAATTGAAACATCTCAAGCTGACATATAGAAATGATCCCAGACACTTTGAAGTCATGAATGACGGCGCAATCCTACAACCAATTGGTGCTTATCGTCTTGTTGCTTCACTGGGACTAGAATGAGTTATTCCTTTTGAATTACATTTAGACTTTATCTGGGCTGTCTTCGCTGAACTACGTGCACGGTCAGAGGTGCCTCATTTCATTTGATTCATGACAGTCTGCCAGGATAAACTGCTTCCTTCCCTCAGCAGTCTGCACTTGGCTTCCAACTGACCACAGTGGGCCTTGCTGAGCCAACATATTTGCGGTGGAATAGGCCAGATCAGAGCGGCCACTTGGGTTTGTGAAAAACCGCAGCTCCCAGACGTGCACTTATTTCACTTCAGTGATGATTAGTCATTAGTGGCTCAGGGGGAGTTTGGAGAATGGCGATACGCCTGGTGTCTGGTTAGTTTGTGAGAGGAAAGATGAGGTGTTAGAGTGAGACGCAGCCCTGAAAGAGGAAAAGTAGGGGGGCAGGGGCGAGGCAGTTGCACTCTACCTTGGCTCTGGATTCTCTCCGTATTGGTAGGTTTTGGGTTTGAGTGAGTGAATAGTTTATCTCTGTACTCAAGCACTGCATGGTGGTTGTGTAGAGGAGGTCGAGATGAACATGAAAAATAATGTCAGCGTCGTAAAAACATTTCAGCTTGACATACCGCACGCGGTCATGCATGGTCGGAATGAAGAGTTACAGTTAAAGGTCAAAGATTGCACGGCCCATTTACTTACATTTTGAAAATGAATTATATGGGTAGCATGCACGATGGTTATATTTGGCAGTGAGAAGGTGTATGTAATGTTTCACTCCACAAATACCGACCGAGGTGGCATGAAATTGGTTGATATGCCCCAAAGAATAGAAATCTTGCAAACACATTGCAAACAAGATAGAATGTAATCTCCATTTATTCCAGCATTGCTATGACAGGTTTGAAAAAGGCACACAAGAAAAATGCTCTGGAATGTGGATACATTTTTTGGAAAGGTCATTCTGGCAATTTACAAGGAACTAATGCGGGAGTATGGCTATTAATTGGAGGTGGATTACGTGTCCCACCCACTGCAGCAATCAAGGTTACGGCCACCTTTGGAGCGGTCAATTTGGATTTGAAAAAGAACGTGCTGGGAGAATGAAGCAATATAATTAGCTATTTCATAAGTTTGCAAATGCCAGATAAATGAAGCCAATTAGTTTTGACATTTTCTTGGCAATGCTGTTATTCTTCCTCTGAGGGCAAACACAATGTCAGCATCTATTTGAGTTATAACTGCATGGATAGACAAACCTGTGTAGTCTGTCCAAAAATGAAGAATTAGCCCGAACGTCTTTTCACCTTTGACCTTGATCTACTGTTTAGTAATGACTAACTCCTCAGATATGACAAAACATTCAGTGCTAATGGACTCAGTGTGTTTCACATTCTTAGGTGATTACATTTACAGTAATATTTATCTGACAACAGGTTAATACAAGTCATACAGAAATCAGTCAAGTTTTTTTTTTTTTTTTTTTAAAGTTATTGCTCACTCCGCAACTGTACATTACTGCGTAATGTTATTTCAAGTTTTGGCTGTAAATACAACAAATTTGTATCTTTGCCTTTCAATTAAAAACACTGTGTGACACTGACCTCCTCTAGTAAAGCTGTTTGTAAATGGGATGTCTAAATGGACAGGAGCCATCTTTGGTATTCTGGATGTTCTCCTTTCGCTCCCTGAGGGGACACAAAATTCACACATGATGCAAGAAGGGTAAAACAAACACAAGCCATGATGGTTATTTTCCATGAAGCACAAGTACAAGACAAAACGGCAAATGTGCAATTCTTTTGTCAACAAGTGAAAAAGAAAAAAAAACTTAAGACTGATATGTTTGGGCAGAAAAGCCTCATAATCTGCATTAAGCATACTTTATATTGAGAAACAACACGGGGTGTTCTTGTTTGTGAGGGCAAAAAAGCATCTCGAAGAGTTTGAGAGGAGGATACAGAAAAGTCTGAGGAGATGGATTGGCCGGGTGCTGACCTGTGCTTCTTCCATAACCTTTTATTGTACAAGTTTCCTTCCAAATATTTCCAAATATCTGCTACAGTGCCTCATTGTCATACAAAACACACACACAGACACGCATGCACGAACACGCACGTGCGCACACGCACACAATAAACAGGTATAAAACAAGCAACGGCCGGTGAAAACACGGTAGAGTGAAGATTGATGGCAAAGCAGAACAAAACAAGAGTGCACCAAAATAAAGAGTGCAAGCCTGCAGTTTCTCCTAGCCAAGAAAACAAAAACATGATTGATTTTTTTTTCCCCCATGGCAAGATGTCACATGATAAATTCAGGTCAGGTGGAAGCACCAGTTTGACTTGTCCCATCACAATGATTAATTTTCAAGCTACTAACTTCATATCGCTGGGAATCTTTGATGAAGTTAAGAAAATAAATAAATAAACACAGCTTCTTATCTCAACATGGTCTCAGCAAGAGACAAAAATACTGGGCATTAAAACAAACCAGAATGTGAACATAATCATCCACATACCTGGTGAGAGCCCTATGATGGAGCGGTTAGAGACGGTGCTGTGGCCGTTCGCCTTGAAATAAATGGGTATGGAGTCCAGGATGGCGTGCAGGTACTTCTCTTGTTCAAGGCTACTGGATGACTCAGAGGATGACGCAGGCGCTAGATTAGAACACAGCATGTCATTTAGACAAAAAAAAAAAAAAAAAAAGTCAATTTTTATGATCTATAGACTCACCTGTTGAAGAGGGGTTCTGTGACTTGAACAATCCGACCACACTTTTGCCGTGAAAGCCTCCTGAGCGCAGCAGCACAGCTTTCGTGTGAGGATGTTTCCAACATACAACAGGCAGTCGGTTGTGTCTGTAGCCTCGTGCCACTTTGTGCAAACTGCTGTCTTGTATGGCCTGGGGAACCACCAGTAGGCCCGGGTAACTGAGGCAGAGACAAAATAATATCAGACAAATAATATAGAAAATTTATGCGTCACTACGGGTTGAATGACTACATTTATTGTAGCTAAGGTGGTGAGAGTTGTATCAACTAATGCGTTAAGTCAACATTTTTTATGTTAAGTAGCTGCTCGCATAACTGTTCGCCTTGCATCTCCAAAAACAAGCAAACCCAGAACCTGCAGTGGAGGAGGGCTTAATGTCATCGACTTCAAGCTCTAACCATTATTGAGGAGTTGCAAAGTTGACACATCAACTACTAAGTCCAACTTGTGTCACATGTGTAATTTGTGTCAAAGGATTCTCCCTTTAAAGAGATGTGGCATACCTGCGACAAAGTGAATAAAGCCTATTGACAGCCGTGATTCTAAACCGGTCGCCTGACTTGGAGCGAGATGAGCTAGCCGCGATGGTGCCAAGGCCCATCCGCTGGTAGTCACGGAAACAGGACTGCTCCACCAGCTGCTCCATCGTGGACTTCTCGGACGCTCTCAAAGTGCTGCAAGGCGGTGGCTCCCCATCATCTGATACTGTAGCACACATGCAGAGGTGAAGTTTGATTTTTAACCTACAAATACAAATTTGGATTGAATAACAAGAACTTGATGGATGCATTATTTCCTCTCTCACTGGAAATGTCATCGTCTTCGTGCCAGATCATTCTGCTGCCTCTGTCATTCCTCTTCAGTGAGGACTGGTTGCCACGGCCCATTGTAATCTTGCTGGCTCTTTTGGCTCCCTTGACAATAGTTTTGGATAATGTTCTGAAACGTCGACAAAGCAGAGAGCAACTCAACTTACATTTTTTTCTCCACCCATATGAAGATTGTCCACCACTTACAGCTGAGTTAAAAACAATAACAGACTTTCAGATCTGATTACCTCTAGAAATCAAAATTTAGTTTTGTAAAATAATTGAAAATACTCCTAATCAAAAAAAGTCAACCACAAACCTAAAGCCAGTGTTCCTCTCTTTTTGCTTTGGAAGGATAAGCTGAGGTTGAGTTTGCCCTGCAGCAAATGCAAAGGAGCTGAAGATGGATTGTGGGTAGCGGATCCGCTGTATGTGCTTCCTGAACATCTCCACTGTCTCCGAATTCACCTCTTCGTCGAAAGCCACCTTTATCAGCTGAAAAAACAACAAAAAAAACAATAAAAAAACAAACAAATCTAGACATACAGTGCTCTGAATACATTGGTGCCTAAAGTTACATCCATCGATCCATCCATCCATCCATCCATCCATCCATCTTCTGAAACGCTTGCTCCTCGCAAGGGTCACAGGGAGTACTGGAGCCTGTGGGCTACTTATTGTAAAGTGAGTTGAATTCAATTCACTTTCACCAAACAGCAGCTCCTTCAAAACGAAAAAAATGTATCTTGCAAAAACTCTTAAGTCGGGTCACTCATATCTCAAGGCACCACTGTATGGAGAACCCTGCCGTCGAATCACCTGAAAGGACGCAGAGCGGAGCTGGAGGCCCTCCTGCATATTTTGCTGTAGCTGGTTCTGGATGCTGATCTTCTTCTCCTTAGTCAAGGTGGACACTGGGAAAGCTCTGATCACTGCCTGCTCCCCCACTACACATGTGGACAATGATCCATGTAGATGTGTATGACCAGTGCAGCAGGGACACAGTACAATGGCCTATCTACTTGAACTGCTTGGTAGCACATGACCACATCAGGGTATTTCTTATCGTTTCTTATAGTTATCTTCTAAACCTTCATTAGCACAGAATGAACATACCCAGGGGGTCATGGGGAATGCCTTTGAAGATGATTCGGTATGTGGTAAGGAAGAGTGCTCCCTCTGCCGGTAGGATGTGTGGGCCCCCCAGCAGGCCCCCAGTAGCTTCTTCCCTGCCATCAGGATCCAGAAGCACCCTCAACCCCTCAGTGACAAACTCCTCCCCGGGAAGCAGTGCTGGACGTAGAATTTTAGGCTGATGGGAAGACATGTTGAAAATTGAAACCAGTAACAGAAACAACACAAAACATGTCATGTGTTTTTAGTCTAGAAGCAAATCAGTATCACAAGATTTAAACACGTTAAACTACAATGGCAAATCACGCCACTTTGATCGACATTCAAGCGTCACTAACATGCCACTATCAAAAACAGGCCTACATACAACTTAAAAAAAAAATCAAAAAAAAAAAATCACACTATTGGTAAATATCACATTGGGGTAAAATTCATCATTATGAGAAACTTGATTCAATGAAATGAAAAAAAATAAAAAATGTCACTCATAAATACGGGCCATCTTGCATGCTAAGGCTCATTAATCTGATTGAGAACTGACAAAATAATTTTTTTTCTTCAGCATGCCAGGTGCAAAAATTTCCCCTATTTTGCCTTCCAATTAAAGAGGCTAATCAATATTGGGCTGGAACGTATTCAACACCTTAGCAACCAAAGGGGATTCAAAATCACTCAAAATCCACCAACATTGAAATCAATAGAAAGTGAAGCACCTGGTAGGTAAATAATAACAGCATGCAGGCATGTCACACTGACACAAAATGCAGCTCGCACTGGAATCACAGCAGCCGTGGAACCAGTCTCATAACGCTGTTGTCCATTTGACCTCCATTTGACCAATGGCCGTGTTTCAACTTCAAACTGCATCTACTACAGAACTTTTCATGATGTTTGGAAATAATAGGCGCACAATAATAGGGTACTTCCGGATGGCAGAAAATGAGTGGCCACCACTGATAATCTTGTTTAGGGTGGTTCCTTCCATCCATCCATCCATCCATCCATTTTCTTGACCGCTTATTCCTCACAAGGGTCGCGGTGGTTGCTGGCGCCTATCTCAGCTGGCTCTGGGCAGTAGGCGGGGGACACCCTGGACTGGTTGCCAGCCAATCGCAGGGCACACAGAGACGAACAACCATCCACACTCACAAGCACACCTAGGGACAATTTGGAGCGCCCAATTAACCTGCCATGCATGTCTTTGGAATGTGGGAGGAGACCGGAGTACCCGGAGAAGACCCACGCGGTCACGGGGAGAACATGCAAACTCCACCCAGGAAGGCCGGAGCCTGGACTCGAACCGGAGTCCTCAGAACTGGGAGGCGGACGTGCTAACCACTCGACCACCGTGCCGCCGGTGGTTTCTTCAATTTACTTAAAAATAAAACATTCAAAAACAATCCAGTGGAAGCTGTGTTTGGACAAAACTTATTTTCAGCTGACACTTAACACATTCAAAGTATGGCAGGAGAAAAGGCGGCTGAAATAAATCATATACCCTGTTTTCTGGATCACTTTGCCTTGCTTAAATGACATAGGAGAGTTCTAGTGGTGCCATCTGAACTACTGCCACCCGGAAGCGTGTGTGACATTATGATGAACACGTCTATTGGTGTCTAATAGGATTTTAATAATTGTAATTAACCATGTCAGGCAATGTCAATCCCTCTCAGTGAGTTAATGAGGACCCTTACAGAATGTCAGGTTTGCCTGATGCTGAGTAACTTGCAAAAGAAGAGATGAACATTGGTTCAATAACCTTCTTTGACCCAGGTCAGCAGTTTAAAAGAGGTATTAAATTGCATCTTTAATGCATTCCCTGTTTTTTTCCTTCCAGGAATCAGTGTGGCTATTACAATACTACTCTGACTCGTCATGAGGCCGGTGCCACTGTTGTTTAGACACTTTTTAGTATTTGGCATGCGTCTTGCAGCTAGAAATCCAGCTTGGAATGAGCTACAAGGTTCAGCAGACAGCTCACCACAGATTCCAGGTTGGTCTCAAGGGAGTACTGGGATGCTGTTTTTCTGTGTATACGAGTGTGTGTAACAAGGATTACCAAGTGCTGGCAGACACAATAAAAGCACAGCAGGGTTCAAAATACCAAGCAAAATATTTAAAAGTGCACTTGAAAACATTGGAAGTCTTCCACTTGCTGCATGTGAGCAGGAAAGAGAATAAAAACTGTGGGTGGGAGTTGAATGCCACAGTCTATAAAAAAAAGGTCAAGATTTATTAAGTTTTAGTTTCGAAATAAATACTCTCTCTTGTTGTGGTTTCTGTAGTTTAGCAAAAGTGGTTGTAAAGTTTTATACCAATATGGAACCAAAGAAAATCCCCATAGAAAAACATTGCTTATTAGTTTGCTAAAATGAACAGTGTCACATTATACCGATTTATACTAAAGATCATGTTGTGTGTTTGTTGGAAATTAAAAATTACAACACTGACAGGTTAGTGCAGCACAATGGAAAAGTGGTTAACACGTGTGTGTACAGTATGGCGGTAATTCATAGGAATGTCATACAAATATTTTTTAATTGGAAACAATATGTCATGATTGTCTGATCTATTTTCATCTGACTCACACAACAAAATAAAGGTTTCAGGAAGTTTGAATGTTCCATCCAATGAAATGAAGCGCGTGTGCTTTGTGGATACTCACACTTCCAAAAACAGGCATGTTAAAGTGGAAGTCACCCTTAAACAATTCTTGACAATATGTTTTATGCGACCCCACTAGTCTAAACATGACATTCTGATTAATTTTTCATTTGTGGAATATGAGTTATGAAGAAAAAACAGCCGTTTTATCCATCTCAGAGGGCAGCCATTTTGCCACTTGCTGTCGACTGAAGATGACATCACAGTTGCTCAGGTAACGACGAATCACAATTCACCTATTTTCTGAAGCTTCGCTGTGATTGGTTGTTACCCGAGACCTGAGCAAAATTGATCATCTTCAGTCGACAGCAAGTGGCAAAATGGTTGCCCCTGCTGGAATTTGCTGCTTAAAGCCGAGTTCACACGGCAGGAGAATTGCCCCGATTTTAGCCCCGAATTTCCCCTCCCGACAATCGTAATGACGCGCCGAGACGCAAGCGATAATCTTCACAGATAATCCTGCCGTGTGTCTTGTCACCACACACGGCGCCTCCCGATATCGGCGCTCGGAAGGACCCCCGACTTGAAATCGGGCATATCCAACCTGTTGGATTTTTTGGCCCGATTTCGCTCCGCGCAGCAGAGTGACAGTGACGTGCAGCCAATCAGAAAGCGAGCCAGCGAGGAAGACGGTGGGGAATCCAAAATCAAAACAGTCATGACGCAGCAGAAAGTCCGTGCTCGCGCTATTACACTCTTTTTATTTTTTTAAATTCTTTCTTTCTTTCTTTCTTTTTAATACACGCACGCACATTCTCCAAAAATAAACGTGGTCTCCGCCCACCCGCACCACCAGCACCGAGCCGAGGGAAAGCGATGGCTCGCCAGTGCCCATTTACACTCTTTTTAAACAACACCTTTTCTTTTTATGCCGCTTTTTCAGCTGAAAACCAGGATCGACTCATGTTGACGACTCGGAAGCCACGTTTAATCTCGAGAGGTTTTGCGAGACTTCCCTTCACATTCTTGAATGAACTCGGCTCGTGTGGAGTGTGTTGATTGTGCAGTGTGGCCGCACACAACACACGGTACGTTCAAAACTGGAACTCCCGTGATTTTTTCTCTTCACGTGTGGTATCTGTCAAAGATTGGAAATCGGCCGACAATTTTAAAATCTTGCCGTGTGAACCAGGCTTAACTCTTATTCCACTATTGCAGTATTAACCAGAATACCATATTTAGACAAGTGGGGCTGCATCGAACATATTTCCGTAAAAAAAATAAAATAAAAATAAAAATAGGTTGACTTCATCTTTAAGATAATTGGAAACTAAATTGCTCAAAGTATGAATGACAAAAAACAAACCCCTAAGGTTACCTAAGGTAAAAAAAAAAAAAAAAAAAAGTAATTGAAATTACTTAATTGTATATATATATTTTTTGCCTAATTTTGCCTTGAATGTGTGCATATATAGATAGTAGTTAAATTTGTTGTGGACAGTCTTATGAGGAGTGATTCAGATGCACATTTCGGTGCTTATCCACAATTTTAACTTATTTATATATGCTCCAAACATTTTGCAATGTAAGCATCACATACCTTCTGAATGGGCGGTAACCTCCTGCTCTCCCTGTGAACTGCCTCTAAAGCCTCCATCTGCATGGCGACGATGCCTGTGGGTCACAAGATGAGGTAAGGTTACCTGGTGTCCACACACGCACAGAGCCCGTACAAAGAAACACATGTGCTTGCACACCTCCACACAACCAGGGTGTGTATTTAAAGGTTTTAAGGCCATTTAACATGTCACGAGCTAATCAGCCTAGAGGCCAGTGTTGCTGAGAATAAACACCAGCGGGAGTTACTCAGGGAATTAGGACAGCAGATGCGTGAATGAAGACTGTCCGTGACGTACCAGGGATCATGCTGTGGAGGTTCTTGATGTGTTCCTGGGTTACTCCGCTCTCAGTGCACACCTTGTCGATGAAGCGAGCCACAAATCTGACCACCGAGTTGGCCACGTCGCTGTTCTCCGAATCCTCAAAGCCGCTTTCTGTGTCGAAGCTCTCAGCGACACTGCCGGCGATGCTATAAATGATAAATGGTATGATGAAAAGCAAGAACATGTAAAGGGTCAAGCATTTGTGTCCATGTGGAGATGTGACAGCTGCGTGTTGACAGAAGTGATGAGCGAGCTGGCAAAGTGTTGATGCTAGGGTCAATTTATTAGCCATAGAGAATGTTTCACATGAAGGAAACAGCCTTTTGGTATCCTCACTAGTGTGTGGCAGGATCCAAATGTCTTCTATAAAAAACAAACATCTGGGGCTACAATGAAAATAAAAAACAATGAAAGAAAATGACTACACAAACAATTTTGCAGCTGTTCTCATAAAAATAACATAATTCCATGCAAAGAAAAAAGAATAAATTGCTACATTTTGAGCCAATTCTGAGAATAAAATAGATAGGTGTCAAAAATACGTATAAGCCACAAACAAAATGAGAACACTATGTTCATTAGATTTTGTCAACAAACTAGCCACTTTGAAGCAAAGATTGATTTGACAGTGCGCAGCACGAGAAATCAATCACTGCTTTTTGTTTGGTTTGAGTTGAGTACAAAGTGGGCCCATTAATGACACCCAAAGGGTTGAAAGCCTCACTATTTTGTGTCGCATCAGCATTTTGAATGCTTCTCAGGCTGGATGTGGAACAAATAGGAACCATATTCCATTCCATTGAGCAAAATGGGAAGGAACATGTGATTGACATCCACCACATCCACCCACATAACTTATCATCGCTTTATCAATTAATGATATTCCGACCGAACGGCCATCAATCGTGATTGGGTGACTTCAATGGAAAAGTCAGTGATCAGAATGTCCATCAATGGAGGGTAGAGAGAGCGGCTGAGCAGCAGAGGGACTTGAGAACAATACGCACAACAAAAAGCAGTATCCACAACAGTAAAATGGAAATACAGAAATCTGTTCAATATGCCTTTTTAAGCTCACCGCTAAAAACAAAATAATACATTGACACTGCCTGCTGACCTGTTGGTGACGATGCTGTTGCTGCCACTCTCCCAGTCGGCTACGGGCGTGTTGCGAAGCAGTTTGTTCTTGCTGGTGTCCAAAGGAACTAGCAGGTACACCATGAGGCTGGCATAATGGATGGCCTGGCTGAAAATGGTACTCTCCTCATTCTTCACCAGTTCCTGCTGCTTCTCTTTGCTCAGGCTTGGCCACGAGCGCAGTTGCTCGGCAGCCAAGTCCATAGCTGTCTGCTCCTCGTCTTTTGCAGGCGCTGTGCCCACATCCTAGAAGAAGATGGAAGAGAGAACAGTAGGAGAGGAAATGTTTGAGCAGACTACTATAAATTCACAAAAAGCTCAGATTATAACATGTTTTTTAAAAAGATGTCTTGCAGACAACATAGAGCTGGTCAGCAGATAACAATTATAAAAGTACTTATATTAAGTCCTATTCTATCATTTAAGAGTTCTCCAAGATTGGAATTTAACAATTTGTAGGTCAATCTGCACTTATCTCAACATCACTCTCTAATTTGTACGAAAACATCACCAGCCAGCTGTCCACATAAGGTTTGTGCTCAAGCCAACCCCAAACCAAATAAAAAGCCTTTAAGACTTCACGAGTATACATTTACTACTTTTCCTGGAAACCAATTAATGTACGGTAGTTGAAAAACAGTGTTAAATGAAATGATGAGAACACAAAAAATTTATGAGAAAAGTATTATAAATGATCTCTAACATGGATTAAAAGAGAGCAAGTATATAAGACTCCAGATAAATCCAAGCTCTAGCGACAGCATCACTTTACCTTCAGCCTGGCAATGATGCCCCACTTCTCCTCCGGGGTGTTGAGATACAAGGCTCGGATTTGGCTCTGGACCTCGCTGTAAAAAGTGGCCTCCCAAAATTGCTGATTGGTCCAGATGGGGTGGTCCTGGATGCAGGTATAGGCAAACTGGTTCACCCCAACAACCAGTTTCTGAAAGAGAAAAATACATTGAAACAGAAATGCTAATGAGTTGAGTGTGACTATTGTATTCTGCCAGTCAATTCTCATCCTCATATCTAATTTATTTCCAATGTGATGTCATTGACAGCTGCTCGTTTTTCTACTTCACTCAAACAAGCCATGGCTTAAAGCTACTATATGGAGGATTTCCCAAATAAATATCTTAACAATAGCCCTTTTATTTGGCCATTTATGACTAAAACATATTCTAATTAGTAGATCAACATCTTAGCTGTTCACAATGCCCCTGGCCAATATTTTTCAGGAAGCGTCCGGTCCGAGTCCTTCAAATTTCCCGCCTTTCTGCCCGTCTGCGGATGTGACATCAAGCGCGTTCTCGTTAGTCGTTTCCTGTAGTCGCAAAGTCGGACTAAGTACAGAGTTTCGCTGCAATGGAGTCTTCTCAAAAGAGAATTTGCATCTAGTGTGCCCAGACACCGGCAGTTACTTCGCGGAAGGGTTAAAAAAAAAAAAACAATAAAAAAATAAAAACATGTCAAGTGCCACGAAAAAAAATCTAAACTTGATAGTGACCGATGCCGGGCAAGAACGAGAATGAACTGAACATCGGTTTGGCATTTCAGCGGCGAACAGAGTTGAGATCAGACTTGGATTTGAAAAGTGATGCACAACTGGCTTGCTTTCTAATCCGAAGTAAGAAGCGAGTATCTTGACATTTAGAAAAAAAATGTGTTGTTTTCAATTAGCAGTAACCTCAAGATCGACCACTTCTCAGTCGTAACTAGGGGTGAAAGGAGGCAGACAGCAACATAGTGCGAAAGGGGCAGCAAGATTGAATGAAATAGAAAAGAATGACTTATGAAAAACAGACGTTCCATTCCGAGGAGTTTCAATCAGGCTAAACATTGCGTTATTTTCCTCCGTGACGATAGCCTATTGTAGCTACATCCTACTAGCGGAATGTGAACTCTACTACTGAATGGCCATAACATTCACGATCGTATCACACTAAGCAGTGAATGGGTCTATATGTTTTTCTCAATCGTGAATTTCCATAAATGACGGCCCACCTTTCGCCAAACGCACAATGACACTAGCCTGGGGCGACAAACTAATAATGACTTGAATCAGGTTCACGTCCGTCGAGCAGGGTGACTACAATATGTAACTGCATATTGACGTCGGAATGAGGTCCAATTAATTGACGTCATTTGCACATCGTTTTGGAGTACAGTACAGAACTGGTCTTCGACCGACCAATGCAATATGATCTGCACGTGTGGACGTCAATTGTTTAGTGGGGAGAGTCTCATTCCGTGAATTGATGATTGACAGAAGTGGACAGCTCTGTATAACTTTATAAAATTTATTACCTCTGAAAATACATATGAAAACATAGTTAATTGTATATGAAGAGTCCAGCCTCTCGTACGAGTGCGCGCAGCATGTATGAGCGTGCAGTTTGTTTTTGGCCACAGGTGGCAGTAGTGATTTGAAATTTTAAATCTTCCAAATAGCTGCTTTAAAGGTATGACAATCCATTTTCCAAATTGTTATCTGGAAGGCTGTAAGGTCACTTAATGCAATGACTGGCAATTTATTTATTCTTGTTGCTATGGGTATTAAAACACCCACCAAAAAAACAAAAAACAAAACAGTAGAGTACAGTTTTCTTTCTGTTTCGTGTGTGTGTGTGTTTTACAAGCACTTGTTGCCTGTAAAGGCAATCCAGTAAGGGAACGTGCAATGCTCTCTTTCTGGCATCTAATCTGGTTCAAACAACAGTGCAGTGTGAAGATCTTATTGTAAGACCCAGTGCTTTCTTTCTTGCTCTTTTTTTTTTTTTTTTTTTAATTGAAAGGCATTAGTCCTCCCCCCACCCCCCAGTATTACACACTAGGTGTTGTGTTTTTTTTTTTTTTTTTTTAATGTCACTTTGTTGTTTATCCTCAAGTATGAGAACTGTCGGCGGTTGCTATTATTAAAACCAGCAAAAACAAAACAGCTTTAATTCCTCTATGATGGGCCGAAAGCCAAGAAAGACATGGACCTACCATGCTATTCCTCACGTGGCCTATCCTGGATCCAAGTTCATTGGATTCATTGATAACAATAAAATTCTAATTAAGATAGGAAGAAAACTATGGCCAAAATATTGCACATAACGAATAAATCAAGTCTCTTAAGAGAAAAACTAAACAAGAGAGACATGTTATTGCAACAGACGCTTCTCTTCTGTTTCATTACACAACAAAGGAAATTTATTTGGGGATGATATACACAGAGGTGAGGACTTTCATGAATTTTATCGCCTCTGATTTACAGTAGGTATAAATATATAGCATTCTTTTGCACAACAAAATGTCTTGATGGGGGGGTACGGTGTACATTACCCAAAGTGGAAACTTATCTCAAGCCACTTTCACACTGCGTTTTCCGGCAAATTGTTATATTGTTGTTAAAGCAGGGAGTATTCTCCTGAGCCTCTCTCTCAGAACTTGCAGAAAGCTGCACACTACGATTACACTACGATCTATGCCTTGTTCTCTATTATGCAACATTGATGGCAACAAAAATGTCCTGTCATCAGCGTAACAAATACAATAAGTCATTACAAAGTTAATAAAAAAAAAAAAGACAGCTCAACTTCTGCGGTCAAAAATAATTCGAGGAAAGACTCAAAGCTGCCAGCGCATGCGGAAGAACACATCCGAGAGTAAACTCTGCACAGACAAGATGAATTTCAGCGATAAGGATAAAAAAAAGTGTAATACAAACAAGCAGGTCTATCAGAACCTCTCTCACACCTCTCTGTGCTACATGCTATGTGTCTAAAAGCAGATGTGTGAGTGCGTGTGTGTGCGGGGGTGGGCGTGTTTGTGACGCATCTGTGCTGTCTATACTCAGCCTGCGTGTGTTTTTCTGACTCTTCAGATATGTGCAGGTCATTTTGACCTAGGTCATCACTTTAATACAACTAGACACTCACAAGACAGATGGCAAAGCGGGATATGTGGAAGGGGAGAATAATAGAGAGGGAGGAGAAAAGGAATTAAGGAAATCAAATTAAAGGGAAAAGGGGGAGTATACTACTATCAGACATAACTGGCTGAGGGACTCGATTCATGGAGGGTGGAATGTAAGTTTCAGAGAAGGATGAAAACAAGTCAAAAAACACAAAGGAATGTCAAAGGGAGAACGTGTGAGTAGGTAAAAGGTAAAAGGGCCTATCAGGATCTGGGCTCTTGTTTTTAACTTTTGGGGCACAATCCTGAGGTTCATGGCAGAACAAGCAGTAGGTAGGTAGCCTTCAAGCACAGACTGGACATCACATGTCAAGTATGTCTTGCAGATACTGAGTAATAGTTCATGTTGTCACTGAAAATGCTGGGTCGAACCCAATACGTCACCAGTCTGGAGGCAAAATTCAGAACATTCCTGAATTGCAGGGGGGGGGGGGGGGGGGGAAAGTACGGTAATTATTCTTCCATAACTGCCTTGCACATAATCAATCTCCTCTAGCGTAGAAAAAAAAAGTATTTACTCATAGTAAGATGATGCTGAAAGTCAGAATCATAAACAAACCCACCAATAGAACATAGCTGTGTAATAACGCAATGTACAAGTAATGTAAATGTTCCAAAAGGAGGTAAACATAGATTAAGTAAACCAGAAGTTGAACATTTTGGAGTCACACAAGGGTCAACCAGTGCGTCATTACCCTCATGAGGACAGGAGAGTGTTCCTGCAGTGTAGGTCATCAAATGACTTTTATCCAGCAGGATAAAATACATTGTATCCAGTACAACAAAGACATCTACTGTGGCACATTCAAATGGATTGAATATTATGCAAAAGAAAGACATACTCAAATGTCAGTGACGCTTACACGTGTCCTGATAAAGACTATTTTTTAGATAATAAAGGCCAGGGGAACTGTGAAACTAAACAAAACTCCATCATTGCATCTAACAAAGGGCCACTGTGGTCATGGAAACCACGCATGCAAAACACTAGGGGTGTGAATTGCCTAGTACCTGACGATTCGATCCGTATCACGATTAGGTCATAGGTCACGATTCGATTCGATACCGATTAATCCCGATATGAATTTACAAGTCGATTGTTAAGATTTCTTTTACTCAATTTAGAAAATACCATTCAGTAAACTTGTACATGTACACTGTAAGATTTGTGTGAAAATGTATTATTTATTGATCTCAAACTTCAGTGTTATAACTGTGAGCCACTGTATTTAACAAACAGGTTGTAACCTTTTTCATGTTAGAACAGCATTGAAATAAAATATTAAGGCTTAATGTTCCATTAATATAACATTCTTCCATGCTTAAGGTGTGAAAGTTAGATGTTTTGTTGAATATTTTTTCATCAAAAATGGATGTTAAAAAATCGATTCGGCTGCCTATTGAATCAATTCGAGAATTGCGTGCTGTAGCATCGTGATATATTGCCGAATCGATTTTTTTTTAACACCCCTACAAAATACAGTGGCATATTTTGGACATCAGTTTGTCTTTCCTTCT
Organism: Festucalex cinctus; assembly: GCF_051991245.1. Lineage (NCBI taxonomy): Eukaryota > Metazoa > Chordata > Actinopteri > Syngnathiformes > Syngnathidae > Festucalex > Festucalex cinctus. The sequence continues at coordinate 5,648,945 of NC_135414.1, forward strand.
ATCGCTACTACTAACAAACATCTGCAACATGCAGTATATCAGAAGAGTCAGGGGACATGGAAAAGCAGAGGTATTTAAGGACTGAACGGGTGCATCTGTGCGTTAAAAACATCAGCTGAGAACCGTCAACATATGGAAAATACAAATACTATCGCTAGTAGTGACGACTGTGGTAGCAGGCGGCTGCAGTGTGTGGAAAGCTCCCATGTTCCTTGACCTGGAGAATCTACGTAGGAGCTTGTGGATAGTATTGCTGGCAACATTAAAATAGGGTGAACTTTGACTCCTGAAACCCAAATACAGTGAAGGGAAAAGACAATTTTTACGTCAACATTTACATATGATTTCACACAACCAGAGTGGTTTCAACAAATGCATTTAATGGCCCATGAGTTGGCAGTCAGCGCCCACAGAAATATAAGTTAAATCATTTTGCGACTACGTTAGTGTATACTCTGACTGTGAGCTTGATACATATAAAACATTCCCTTTTAAGTTAAGGAGATGTGGATGTAAAATGTAATTTCACACGAGTGAAAATGACTTGTTCTTAGACTTGCAGTAAGATTTTGAAAACATGATAAAAAGTGACTCATTAAAAACAGGACAGATATAGTAACAAAAGTACATCCTTTTTCCAAATTGAAGGTCCATCATCAAAAATTTTCATTTCCTTGTAAGTTCACCCCTGGATCAAACACACATTGACATATAGAAATACATGTATATCCAAGGCAGCGCTACCTCTCAGTCACTATAGAAAGTTCATGATACAATGTACAGTGAGAAAACAGCTGTCCATGTACGTCTTGTTTTCACAGGTTGCCAAGAGAAAGCATTGCCTGTCTAAAATAAACATGGCAGGCTGGCTCAGTAAAAAAAAAAAAAAAATAAGAAAAAAAGAAAAAAGAAAAAAAAAAAGAAAAAAACACCCCAAAGGTTGTCAATCTTTGGAAGTATGTGCATAGAGCCGCATTTGGTGAAAGACAAACATGTCGGGATTACTTTACAGCCACAAGATCTAGGCAACTTGCTGTCATTTTGTCAACCTCGTCTTGTGTTTACACACATATTTAAGAGTCATTTAAGAAGAAAACGATCCCATTGGGAAAAAAACAAAAAACAAAAAAAAAACAGAATGGCTGGGGAAAAAACAAGTATGCTATAATGGTCTAGTCAAAGTCCAAACCTTAAACTGGCTAACTCAAACACTGAGGAATTGAATACCTGTCAAGTTCAAGAAATAAAGCACTGTTGCAAAGAGAGGGACAACTTATTTCGTTGGAGAGCCCTGAGAGGAGTTGTGACTACCAGGATGCCCCATTACTTATACTTGTTTATGTCATGGTTCTACTGTGACTTTTGCACCAGTGCAGCAGTAATTCCAGAATCTATATTTGGCAAATTCTTGCCTGACCTCATTTTACATTTTACCCAGTAGGTGAGGAGAAAACTAGTTGCAAAAACACAAACATTGCTGTATGCAGCTGTTAAGAGTCTGTTTTATTGGGTTCCAGACGTTGGTAAGAAATCATTAGCATTATTGCACTGCAGCTAGCAGAAATCCTTATGAACCCCAAACACACACACCCCCACCCCCACACACACACCCACACACACACACACACCCCCAACGAGCAATGAAACCCTGACAAAAATGAGTCACTTTTTATATCATTATTATTATTATTTAAGTGTAATGAACGTAATGAGTCATGTAGCACTCAAGTGCAACTCAGGTTCCAGTCCAGATTAATAAGGTAAAAAGCTAAAATTGTTTAAAAAAAAAAAAAAAAAAAAAAAAAAAAAAAAAAAAAAGCAAACATTTGTGATACGAACACTGGTTGGAAGCAGCGTACTTCACAATCAGAAGCAGTTCTGCAGATAGTGAACAATTCTTCAAAAAAGAAGCCACAAGCTTAACTGCTTCAAGCCATTTACTGCAAATTAAACATAAAAATAAATGTTGCCTTGAAAACAAATAACATAAATTTGTAAAAAAAAAAAAAAAAAAAAAAAAAAAAAAAAACGAAATCCAAATAAATCTAAAACCTACCTTTGTTATTTACAACTCTTAGAATATTTATTATTAACACATTTTAATACAGGCAAACCTGTTTTACACTTAACCTGACATGCGGCTGTCGTGATTTTGGGGCGGCTGTACCCCAGGTCATTATCTCCTTGGGGAAAAAAGTTGTAGTGCACACATATTTTATTGTCAAGCTTATGAAATGACTGAAAAAAATTTATTTATCTTGGAAATAAATTATTAATGTTTCAATGTAGTCCCTGCAATGTGCTTGCGTACACCTGTATGGGAAACACTGGCCTAAGCAACTCATATGAACACATGCATAACCACTACAAAACAAAATGATTATTATTGGAGCTTATTGAGCAGTTTTGACTGTCTACTTCGTGTAGATTCCTGTCTGTATTCTAAAGTACAGGCTCCTGGAGGCTACACATCGAATTAATCATGATGCAAGTACAGTTCTGTGTAGTGCTTTTTATCTTACTAAAACAGGGGCGCCCAAGTTCGGTCCTCGAGAGCCGCTATCCAGCCTGTTTTCCATATTTCTATCCACTAACACACCTGATTCATGATCAGGATCGTTATCAGGCATCTGCAAAGCTTGCTGATGAGCTGATCATTAGATTCAGCTGCGCTGAAGATGGGAGACATGGAAAACAGGCTGGATAGCGGCTCTCGAGGACAGACCTTGGCCACCCCTGTACTAAAAGCACATTACACAACTTTTTGTTGATGTTATTTGGGTGGTTGGAACCAATCAATGGTATTTCCATTCATTGCAAAGGGGAAATATGATTTGGGATACAAATGTTTTAAGTTACGAGAGTGGTCATGGAACAAATCAGACTTGTAAGTCAAGGCACCACTATATAGTGAGAATGGAATATTGTTGGGTCTCTTAAAGGCTCAAAAACTACTGCATGTAAGAGGCTGGAAGTGGTTTTAGCAACAGGCAGCATGGCACCCTAGTAGTTTGTATGCATTATCTGTGAAATAAGAAAAACAGAAGCCACATCTGTGTCTAATGAACCTACTTACTCTGTAAAAGGCTGTTGACAGTGGCAGGAGCGCAGCAGCCACGATGTACTCCTCTGAGCTGGAACAGTCCTGTGGGTCAAACAACAGGGGACAAGTGAGAGCGGGGCAAGACGCAGCAGGTCACAGGTTACGCATTTCTGTTCCAGCTCCCAACACACAGAGGATCAGCTGGGGGAGGAAAACAAAACAAAACAAACAAAAAACAAACAAACAAAAAAACAAAACAAAACATCTGCATGTTTTGGTAATGGAGAAATGAGACATTGCGTTATCGTTGGTATGTGTTCCTCAGCTATATCTTAACTACACTCTGTCTAAGTGGACATTAAGCATGCATGACACATGGGAATGATCGACGTGATAAACACTAAAGGGTAAACTATTCAAACACCCGTTACATAAAGACATTGGGTGTCCTGTTAGATGTCAGTGCCAAGCAGAAAAAATAAATAAATAAAAAGAAATCGGCCAAAACCACTCACTTCATTTTCCATAGTAGACACAGACATATGCTTTCAATAGCCTTATATAATCATTGTCCTGACACACTTGTTTAAGCACACCAGTCTTGAATTTATTTTATCACAAACAATCACAACATGTTTCATAAAATCTTTATTTTTTTCAGAGCCATTTGGCCATGCCGAGACACAGAATCAATCCATTTTCTTTCCTACTTTTAAATCAAAGAATGGTTGAAAATATTTCCTCTGTGACAAATAAAAATATTATCCCCACACCAGAGCTATTTTTATTTTGTAATCTGTGTGCATCCGCTTGTCCACCTGTCTTGGAAACTTGGTGGGGTTTACGATCTTCTTCATTGGCCCAGTACATATTTTAAAAGAAAAATAATAATAATAGAGGAGGTATGGAAAATAATTTGAACAAACTGTCAACACACAGGATAATAATTAGTTCTTCAATCCTGACCAAATTTGTGAATTTATAGAAGGTCTAACTTTTGGCTGCTTATCCATATTACACATTCAGTACTATTCAATAAATATTATGTATACCAACACACTTTTTTTTTTTTTTTTTTTAAATACTCTTATCTATATTCATGCGGCATGCCTGTGAGTTTGCAATCATTACTCAAATCATTACTCAAATATGACGTATCATTTTTGTAGCTCATGCACTAACTGCATAAACACTGCTATCGCACAATTGAACATATTTAGAACTTACCATGGGCAACACTTTAATAGTTGTCTAATTTTGCTAAGATTATGTTTGAATTTCTGTCTATCTAGAAATGAAACAAGGAAATGGAAAAAGACAGGGAGAAAACCATGTTAAAAATATTAATAAAATATTTTAATTTTATTTGTTTATTACATTTTGAAAATTATTGATATGCATGATTTTAAGGAAACAATATTCGACCATTGTAAAGGCTTCATTGAGCATACTCATCAAGCATTTTAATCAATTACAATAACATCTTTTCACACAATCTTACAGTCTCTTTCCAGATTCTTGGTTAATTCCCAGCTAAAAGATAACCATTACCAACAAATAAATGTAGTTGATCTCACAACTCACATGCAATATATCATTTTAGGCTTAACTCTATATATGTTTAATATAACCTGGACAAAATGCAGCCTTTATGTCACAAAAATACCAGCTAACTAGGAAACACTGTGGCAGGCACGTCTAAACTGTATTTTAGCTTCGGTCAGGTCAAAGAGGTGGCACTTATCAGTCTTTCAAGAGAACACCATTAGGATGGAGAGTACACCAAGCTATCATGCAGGAGCCTAAGGAGCTCTAAAAAAAAAAAAAAAAAAAAAAGAGCTGGATGAGAACTCCTTTGAGGACTCCAAAAGTACTTAATTCACAGGAAATTGGTACTTATTAGTGCGCAGCTATGTCAGGATAAGCTACTGAATTTAAGGAGAATATAGCCAGAGGAAACATAAGTGACCTGATGTCATAACTCATAACTCCCAATTGGACTTGTTTCATATTTAAACAAAAAAAAAAAAAAAAAAAAAAAAAAAAAAAAAAAAAAAAAAAAGGCAAGCATTTATTTCATACTCTGCTTGACTTCAAAGTCATGAAAAAGAATGTTGTATATAGTCACACATTGAGAAATCAAGAGTTCACAGCATAGAGTGAAGAATGCAGCATTCTCTGATAGTGGTCTGCAACAGGGCCCCTGTTGCCACCATTGCTCAAGAGAAGACTGGGAAAAAAAACAAGAATGTACAGAGGAGCGAAAATGCAAAACACAAGTGCCGCAGCTACACATAAAAGCCAGCCTGCCACCTGCGTCGACTAAGCAGCACAGTTTCTGTCTTATTTTGCCTGTCACTTGTGTTTGTCTTTTCTGCCATTTGGGCTTTGATAATAAGTTCCACCTTGGAGCTGCACCACAGCATTGTTTACTGGCATAGTGAATAATTCTGCAGGCTTTGGAGTTCCCGATCATAATTGCACTCATCAGTGAATGTCTACCAAACCAAACCAAAAACACTGAAATTCAGCGGTGCATATAATATTTTCTTTGCAACAGAAATCTTAGAAGACAGGGGCCAGAAAATTCTGCCCTGTAGGAGGTGGTAATGTCCACAGTATTTTGTGTAGCGCCGTTTTCACAATGATGAAAAACAATTTTCTGGATTAACAATCCAGATGCACATAAATGTAAAATGGTTAGAATAGAATAGAATAGAATAGAATAGAATAGAATTCAACTTTATTGTCATTGCACTGTCACAAGTTCAGAACAACGAAATGCAGTTTGCATCCATCCAGAAGTGCTTTAGCAAGAATAAATTATATATTTTAAAAATAAGATCGAAACAGTATATACACATTATTGCAGGCTATAAATATGTATGTAGTATTGATAAACAGCTAAATAATTGTATATGACTGTCTCTACAGTATTTAGAGATATTTATTTATAGTAGTGCAATTATGATCAGGAGACAGTGTTCAGGAGTCTAACAGCAGTGGGGAAGTAGCTATTCTGATATCTAGTGGTCTTAGTCCGGAGGCTCCTGCAACGCCTTCCAGAGGGCATGAGGGTAAAGTGTCCATGTGCTGGATGACTGGAGTCTTTAGTGATTTTCTTCCCCCTCTTCAGTCACCGCCTCATATAGATGTCCTCAACAGAGGTGAGTGGTGCACCGGCGATGCGCTGGGCGGCTTTCGCCACCCTCTGCAAAGCCTTCCGGTCCATAGCTGAGCAGTTTCCATACCAAACTGTGATGCAATTGGTCAAAATACTCTCAATAGTGCTGCGGTAGAAGTTCACCAGAATATGTGAGGACAGGTGGTTCTTTCTCAGAGCCCTGAGGAAGAAGAGCCGCTGGTGAGGCTTCTTAACCAGTTGTCCATGTGAGATCCTCAGAGATGTGGACTCCCAGGAACTTGAAGTTGTTCACACGCTCCACCACCATCCCTTTAATGTGGATGGGTGTATGCAGGGCAGCATTCCTCCTGAAGTCCACAATGAGCTCCTTGGTCTTCTCAGTGTTGAGCAGCAGATCGTTGGAGTCGCACCACTCATAACCCCAAACATTACATTTGGAAATAAATATTAAAAAAGGTATTTTTTTTATGAGGATTATAAAATGGAAAATGTCAAGTAAATGATATCGGGTTCACTAACTACATTATTTACCACCTATAATCTCCTCTAAAACGGCTGGATGAGTAGCAACGGCACAAAAACTTTGTAGATAAACTCAGAGAAATAAGCACATTATCTAAAAAAGGCCTGAGGATAAACATAAAGCATAGTGAAAACTGATTTTCCAATGACATGAGGAAAATGAGCAAGGCATTGAAGGCAATGCCTTTCCGAATCCACTGCATGCAGGGTGGGGAGTACACGTTTATTTGGGGAAGAATTCACAGACAAGAACTTGTTTGAAAGTGTAGCCTCACATTTCTGGCCGCTACAACCTCACTCTGTCTTCTTTTCCTCCCATTATTTACTGTAATTCTCACCAGTCTTTTCCTCCCCTTTGAAGCTGCAGGATTGCTTAAGGGCTACAATGACTAACGTGGTTATTCGGCCTCAGACACGTACACGCTACAGTGAGCACGTGACAGAAAAGATGCAGGAAGTGAACAAAGGGAAACTTCCTAAGACGCTATCCAGGAAATCTGCTGGAATGAAGTGAAGGGCCTGGAATGTGCACGTAAAATGGCACTTTTACGCACTTAACGTGCGTAACATATTTTAGTTATTTGCAACTGCAAACGGAAGAGAAGGCCGCATAGTTGACCTCTGTGTTGGGCTGAGAGTTCTGAAATCTGATTTCAGCAGATGTTTACCTGGCTACACTGGACAGCGAATGGAACAAGCTGAACATCATTTCCCAGTGAACATATTACTACGTCAAGCAGTCCATCAAGACTAAAGAGGCAGACAGAGGCCATGTTCTCACAGAAAGAAACTAATTTATGTGCTCAATAATGCCACAAGTAATGAAGTGAAACTGAAACTGAAACTGCTTAAACTGTTCTAGTGATCTTTAGGCTCACCATCGAGAATGTCAGCTCCGTGACAACAGTCATTTTTCTCTGACCTACATATGTGTGGAACATGTGCTCGTCTTGCCCACTTCTCACCTCAGCACATCAAACTCGCCATCATGTGGGACATATGGCTTCACGTTGCCACGTGAACCGCTCACCATAATCCTCTCTCCTAGTAAACTTCCATTCAGAGGGTGTGTTTTAACTGAGATGAGGCCCTGGGCCATGAGAGAGCAGAGCACAGAGGACTAATAATCCTATCTGACAGGAAATGGTTGGGATGCCAGGATACATCCACAGCAGGCCTCATTCCCCCACATGGCCTGTGTACGGCGGGGAGCAGGAGCACTGACCAGTGTGTGTGCACACAACTAGATGGGCAATTAGCTCAAATGCGTCAGTGGCGCTTGTTACTTTGTGATTCATGGCAGAAACACAGATAAGGATAATAACCTTTGTTTAAACAGGAAAAAATATTGTCAAATATTACTGGCGACAACATTGCATTCCTGAGAATGCAGATTTTTTTTTCATGGAGTGCAGGCTTTGAAAATTGGCTTCTTGGAAAACATGTACTAGGACTACAACTAGAAAAAAAAGTTCACACAAAATCTCTGCCTTGAGGTATTTGAATTCATTTTTCCACACAGCCAAGTAGAGTGTGAAAGACAGAGCAAGTCAAATTTAGGAGAATTTCACACTTAACCTGGTGGTGTCACTCAAAAAACACAGACTGGCTAACCTATCAGACAACTTTACACTCTCATTCACTGACGCCCATGTCACTCACAAAGCCAGGACTCCTTTTTATAGTCATACACACTCAAAGTCATAGATTAGGGCTGCTCGATTATGAAGAAAATAATAAGACGGATTATTTTGGTAATAACTGAACTCAAGATTAAGACCATCAATTATTTTTTGGAACAAAACAAGAACATGTTTAAATGTAAAAAAAATATTAAGACAAAATTCTTTGTAACACTATAATTATGCAAGCTCCTTGTATCTATTTTTTTTAAAAGGTGCTAATGTATACATTTAAACAACTCAAAATTAGTATTAATTATTTTTTTTAACGACTATCCTGACTTTGTAATTGTGGAGTGTAATAATTTAAATTGTAACTGAATTTTGATTAATTGTACAGCCCCATCATAGATACTATAGTGGAGGAATGTATAACTGCACCTCATATGCACATATTGTGTTTAAGAATGCTAAAATCTTTTAAAATCCATTTTGGTTCATTGAATTTGGTGGGCTAATCACAAAAATATGTGATATTAAAACTTTCAAGGTGCAGCCTTACATGTAACTCATATCAACCTGACATTTGACTTTTGATACAGTTTTGTGTCACACTCCACCATCTGATCCCAAAAACCCTTTGAACACTGATCACGACCACAAAAACGAAACTGTTGTACACCATGAGGGGGGCCGTTTAATGAGGAATGTCATGATTGGCCTCCTAATGATGATGTCATTGTGAATCAACGTGTCACGTACATGTGGGCGCCACTAATCCTAATGAGGCATCATGCTATCGTTCCACAAAAGCAAGCAACATTTTTTACAGGATAGGTCACTCTGATCCCTCACTCTGTCTATCTCCGATACACACGCATGCACACACACACATACAATAAAATATCTCTGTGAGTCTGTTTAATGACAGGGTGTTGCAAGAAACGGTGTGAAGTAATAATAACTTCACCGCCAATTTGCTATTTATATTTCTTTCGCAGCTCATCTCAAAGAAATCCATAAAAACTGAGCTCAGAACAAATGTCTGGTTCCAATGAAAGTAAAAAAAAGAAGACAGTAAAATCAGAATGTGTGTCACTACGAGTGAGTGTCCAAAAGTCTGTATTCTTGTACACTTTGCAACTATATCATAGTAGAAAATGTAAGTGTGTCCGTAAATTAAGCCCATTCAGTTTAGTGCAGTCAGCCAGTGAGACTGATACTGCTAATCAATAGTTTTGTCACAAGGTGTCAACTTTAGACATTTTATTCAAACCACTTCGCTCCCGACTGTTATACCTGATTTTGCAAGCCCCACAGAATATTGTGTTCTATTGCTATCAAAACATGCAACCTACCAAAAGAGACATTAAAGTCTCTTCTTTCATCAGGAAAAAAAAAAGGTATATTTCTATCTTTTTTTTATTCACAAATATGTTTGGAATTGTGCGGAAATCAGCTTGTTTCCAACATAGCCCTGGTTGATCTCTTATACTCTGCTGCCACCTGCTGGCTGTTTTTGTAATTACTACCATTGCTTCACCCTGTTCTCTGCAGTTGAGAGGCTGCATGTAATCCTTCTGTATGCTCTGGCATAAAAAAAACAAACAAAAACAAAACACAAAAACATATAAATAAGTCTTTGGGACACTTAAAATATTTAAAATAGAACGTATTTATACGTTTTTTGGGAGCAAATGAGTTAAATGGCTTTGTATTTTTTTTTTTAAAATGACTGGAATCCAAAGTTACTCCATGAAATCTATACACTGAGAACTGCTTACAATGATTCAAATCCAAAGAGTGGGCCGAATCAAGGCACTAAAAATGAAGTATTAGCAATATAGACCTGGCTGCTTTAGCTGAGTGAGGCTTCAGCCTCTTCCCGGACAGCACAAAACACACAGCTGACTGATTTTGACACTTGTTTCAACTATGGCGACACCAGGAAGAGACAAACAAGCTGAGTGATAAACAATGAGCAACATTACTGGACTCATTCTTACAACATGTTGTAAACAACTGAAGAATACAGGAAAGCAAAAAGCAGGAGGAAGGGTAACCGTGGACAGTAGGTCTCATGTACAATTGTGCTTCTTTGACACTGCGTTTGCTTAAAAGCTGAGGACATTGTAACTATTTTCCTGTTTTGATTTCTTTTCTGGACGGATCCGCTACCATAAATCGTGGTTATTTTTACCCCAAAATGATTTTATGAAAGAGGTCGGAAAAGAAATGTGGGGTAGTTGCAGTTTTTGCTACAAAACGTAAACATAAGTAGAGGATAATAATTATTCAAACACTTCATTTGAGGATGCTGAAGAAAGCAAAGTGATTTCAATTTCAGAAGAAGATTAAGATTAAGCCATTTGATTGCCGACAATTTGCTGTTATTGTCTTTTGAAAAGTGATCATGACAAAACATTTTTTTCCATGGATTTCTGTGAATTACCTGCAAGGCACAATTCATCATCCGAATGATGTAGTCAAACTGTTGGTGGTCCAGGATGGCACGATTTTGCTGGACATGAAGACTTAGCTCCTCAGTCAGACACTGGCGAGCTGCTTTGCCTTTGAGTGCCCGCAGAGCAGCAGGAAGAGTCTGTTAAGAGGGTGATGACGGTCAGAGGCAGGGTTGGGGAAGAACTAAGTGAGACCGTAACTGATTTAGATGGACTACATTTGATGAGCCATATCAGGAATAACAAGAAATGAAAAATAAAATTAAAATATATAGACTGTTTATTAAAATCTTGAAATAGTCACTGTATCATGGTGGTTTTATAGGCTTGTGGACGGTTCACAGGATAAATAGTAAGCATTCTTACGTAAGCAGTGTGACACATGCTTCAATTATAAAACAAATATATGAAGTCAGTAAGACACAAAGGAAACTGGCTGTTGGCCAGTGTCAAAAAAAAAAAGAAAAAGTGCCTCCAATATCCCGGTTTGTACACAATGCCCCACGTGAAGGAAAATGTGAGACAACATCCATGTCTGTTAAAACCTTAGGATGCCAACACACAGGATGGACTAAATTACCTTAATAGTGAAATAATCAGTTTCTCAAGGAAGTAGGCAACAAAACACTAACTAGCTGACTGAAAAAGTACATAAAATTCACAACAGTGATTCTCGAAGTGTGGTACGGATACCACCAGTAGTACGTGGGCTTCCTCTAGTCTAGTATGTCTCTATAATCTTTAAAACTGCTGCTGTTGTTTGTTTTTTGTTTTTTCACATTTAAGGACAGTTTCTAACTTTAAGTGAAACACATTATAAATGACCCATTACTTAAATAAATGTCTTTAATATCCTATATTTAAGTTCAGTGACCATTTTCAAACTATACATAATGTTACAGTAGCATACAATAACATTAAGCATAGTTTTCCGCACTAAAAACTTGTCTTGTTTTTGACGAACACTTCCGCGCTAGTATTTTAATGGTGGTCATGATGATGGTACTTGGAGAGCCAAATATTTTTCGAGCTGATACTAGGTGTAAAACGTTGGAGAAATTCTAATCTGGGAGCCAATATACAAATACATAATAAATAGTGAATAATAAATAAATGAATCAAATTGAATGATTGTACACTGAACCTTTTCAGTCTCGAGGGTCTTGTTTTCAAAGATGAAGGCTATGCAGCTCCTCACTACCTCAAGCCTGCGAGCACTGTTAAACACAGAGCCAGTCTTTCCTACAATGGACACTGTAAAACAGAGATAAGAAATTACTCAAAATCTTAATATTAAGGACGAGTTCTGATATCATGACAGTGATCATACCGACAGGAGGACCAGCAGGTACAACACATTTCTTTTCTGGACGTGCTAAAGGAGGGGCATTGGTGTGTTTGGCTAAACCCTCCTGCAGCAGCTTCTCCACTTGATTGTCACACAACAGGGGGAAGGGTACCTGATGCACGCGAAGGTGTGAACCCTCTGATGGTCTAGGCACTTTCTGGAATGCCATGTGGGGGTTTGGACTCTCCTAACGAAAAAACACACGCAAGGAAAACCCAATTATTAAGAGTGACTGACCAATGTATTAAAATCACATACAGTTGTGCCTTGAGACACAAATTTCTTTTTTTTTTTTTTTTTTTTTTTTTTTTTTTTTTTTTTTTTTTTTTTTTTTGAAGAGCTCAGAATTGTTCATTCGGTAGTCTTACCGATTCAACGTCTTGTCATCATTGCTCTTTTCCTTTTTTTTTTTTTTTTTTTTTTTTTTTTTTTTTTTTGTGTGTGTGTATGTGTGCGTGCGTTTGCGTGCGTGCGTTTGCGTGCGTGCGTGCGTTTGCGTGTGTGCGTTTGCGTGCGTTTGCGTGCGTGCGTGCAAATACGTATAAATTTATACTCATTCATTCACCTAAAACCTTATAAATATCCCATTACCCTTCGCCTTAACCAGGTACTTCAGAATCTTGCCAGAGTCGTGAGATTTAAATGGTCAGGAGACCAGAGAAAAGGTCAGAAAAAAAAGAAATAAAGAGAAAAGAAAGGTAAATCAAAGTGACATCCAGCACCGACCAAACACTTCCTGCCTTCCCCATGATTACAAAATCAAAGTCTTACGCCAACCCCGGAAGCCTCTAAATTCCAGCAAATTTAGCGAGATCTCAAGAGCCCAGAGGAAAAACTAAAGAGAGGAAGGAGGGAAGGATCGATAAGGCAGAGTGAGATCAATAGAAGCCAGTACATCCAATCCATCAAAGTGAAGTCCAGCACCAACAAGACCCCTCCTGCGTGGTTACAAAACCGGAGTCTTATGCCAACCCCAGAAACCTCATACTTCTAATAAATTAAGATCTCAAGTGACCAGAGGAAAAACTAAAGAGAGGAAGGAGGGAAGGATAGATAAAGAAAAGTGAGAACCACAGACACCAGCACCAACTGATTCAAGGGGCTGTGGGAGGGAGAGGGTACTTCTGTTGAGTTTCAGTAGATGCTGGTGCGACGGATCTGGCATGCATAAGGACCACCACCAAAGAGAGAAGCCGTCAACCGCGGTCCAGCAAAGCGAGCACCCCCCCCCCCCCCCCCCCACCCCCCCCGGAATCCCCAGGCCGCGGCAGCACCAAGGCCACCCCCAAGCCACCCGAGCGGACACCGGTCAGCGAGCCGACCCAGATACCCGGAACACCCCCGCCCCAGCCCCGGCCCACACCCCCGAGCCCAAGGCCGCAGAACGAGGCCCAGCGGGCCCCCACAGCGCCCCACCGGTCCCCAGCCCCCATCCCCCCACGACCCCCCCCGCACCCCACCCAAACCCGCCATCCACCACGACCCAGGCCCCACCACCCCCGACCCCCAAACCCCCGAACACACCCCGACCCCCAGCACCCAACCCCCCACCCACCCATACCTCCACCCCCCCCCCAAACAAGCCGCCCCCCCCCCGACGGCCGCCACCCCCCCCCCCGCGAACCCGGCCCCCCGCGAGAACCCCCCACCCCCCCCCGGAAACCGGCACCGGGCAGCAGCGCAGAGAGGGAAGATGTGCCCACCCCACCTCCAGCCGCGCGAGATTTGCACCGCGGCGGGAGGGGGGAAGCAGAGGAGGAAGCACCAGGGGAGAAGGCGGGACACCAGAACACCGAGCCCGGTGGGGAGAGGCCCCGGTCGTCACGCCAGAGTACAAGTGACACCTAACCCTGTTACTGAGTCCGCCAGCTCGCCGACTGGCGAGCTCTACCCTTACACCGTGAATGTGGCCCCACCCAGTGTATATACAAGTGTGTGCGTGTGGTGCATTAAAATTGGGAGCAGGTGAGTCGGAGCAGAGGGAAAAAATTTCCCCTACTCCGACACACCCGTATCCCCCCCCAAAAAATGAATATGTATATGTGTGGTGCATTAAAAAAGGGAATGGAGGGACAAAGTGGTGGGGCAGGGACACAAATGGGGGGGACCACAGCGCTGCCAGGCACTGCAGTCCATCCCCTCTGATGGCTCCCCGCCCCAACTCACCCCTCCCCTTGGACGTGAGGTGCATTAAAATTGGAGGGGAGTTGAAGGGTGAAGACGGTGTTTCCACCCTTCCCCACCCCACCAAGAAATGTGTTGTGTGCCCTATGTGTATATTTACAAAGTGTATAGTGCAAGCTAGTGAAGTGAGTAAGAGGAGCGACCAGCGGGGCCTCACCCAACCCGGCGGGTGTAGGTGGCACGCCCGCCCCCCAGCACCCCCACCCCCCGCCGCCCCCCACCTCATCCACCCGGCACCACAATGGGCGGACAGCCAGCGCAGCAGGGCTACCGGACAGCCCACCAGCCACCGGGGCCCGCCCGGGGCACCAGGAGTTATACCGGAGCGGGGCAGGCCCCAAACCCTCGCCCGGCCCCCGGAGCCCGACGCCCGGGCCGGGGAGGGAGCCCCAGGCCCAGGGAGAGGGAGGGGGAGGGGCCGCAGGGCAGACAGGGAAGGGGGGGGGGGGGCGGGGGAAGCGGGGAGAAGACGACAAGAAGGCGAAAGGGCGGCTGCAGGGCAGGAGGCGGGGGGGGAGAGGAGGAGGGAGGGCGACAAGGGAAAAGGGACCGGGAGGCAGAGGAGGATGGGCGGGAGGAGGCGAGGAGGGAGAGGCGACGGGGGGGAGGAAGGGGGAGGGGAGAGGGAACCACGGGGCACACCGGAGGCCCACCCACCCCGAACCGCGCCGCCGGGCACGGAGCAGCGGACCGCGCCGGGACGGCACCGCCCCGGGCACCAGGGGAAGCACCCCAACACCGCACCCCACAGGGGGCCCAGGGAGCGGCCAAGACGCAACCGCCACCGAGCAGACAACGGGGGGGGGGGGGGGGGGGGGCAGAACCACCCCCGCCCGACCACAGGGGACGGCGTCAAGAAAATTGACTAATTAGCATGCAGTAACACCAAGTGTTGATGCTTAGTGCCCACTAGAAATAGATCTTAAGGAGTTATTGAGTATAGTGTCGTATAGTGTGGTATGCTCGAGCCCACTAGCAGCAACTAGGTTCCTGACTATATAAAAATAAAAACAATCAGATACAAAATACCAAATACAGGAGCAGCGAAAACAGAAGTTGTAACGATGTGGTGGCTCTCGTTAACAGGCAGAATCTTGGCAGGATTAAGTTGCCAAATTGAGATTAAAATATTCTATGTACATAGACCATATTTGTTTAAATCTTGATACTTGATTTTTATTTAAGGCAGAGATTTTTTCCATTGAGATATAATTTATTAGTAAGTTTAACCAGTGGTCGATATTTAGAGATTGTTTATTTTTCCAATTGACAAGGATTATTTTTTTAGCAATAGTAAGGGCTATAAATATAGATTGAGATTGTTTACATGGTCGCTCAGTTATTGTTAAGTCACCTAGTAAACACAGTCTTGGAGATAAAGGAAGCCTACAGTTTAATATATCAGCGAGCTTTTCCAAGATTTTAGTCCAGAAATGCAGCACTGGAGTACATGACCATAAAGCATGAAGATAAGTATCGGCAGTGTTTTGTGAGCACTGGAGACAAATGTCGGAGTCAGAGAGTCCCATTTTTTTCATCATATATTGTGTAATATATGTTCTATGAAGTATCTTATATTGGATAAGTTGCAAATTTGTCTGTTTGGTCATTTTAAATACATTTTCACAGATTTGGGTCCAAAAGTCTGGTTCCGGAACTATAGACAAGTCTTTTTCCCATTTTAAAGTCGGTAAATACGTTTTATTTGTGTATAAAAATAACTTATATATTTTTGATATTTTCTTTATTGTTGTTGGAGAAAGCTTTATAATATCTTTAGCTAAGACAGGCAGTTGGAGCGTATCTTGAAGTGTTGGGATTTGTTTCTTAACCATATTTTTAACTTGCAGATAATGTAAGAAATTTCCCTTTTTTATTTCATATTTCTGGACCAAGTTTGTATATGATATAAACTTATTATCTGAGAAAAGATGATGAAGGTGTGTAATTCCTTTCTGCTCCCATAGGCTTAAATGGAACGACTGATTATTAAGTTGAAAGTCGGGGTTATGCCAAATGGGAGAGAGCCCACAGGGCGCCAATTGGGAGTTTGTAATTTCTAATGCCTTCCACCAGGCAGTCAGGGTGGCGGCTATCATTGGGTTTTTAAAACAATTATGTCGTCTTATTGATTTTGTAATAAAGAGTAAATCTGACAGTCTAAGATTATTACAATCCTTCTGCTCCAATTCCAACCAACAGTTAGTATCTCTGTTGGGTTGTGTCCATAGCACAAGATATTGTAGTTGATTAGCTAGATAATAGTACATAAAGTTTGGTGCCTCTAAACCTCCTTTAGATTTACTTTCCTGAAGAGTAGATAGACTAATTTTGGCTTTTTTTTTATTCCAATAGAATTTTATGATAGCAGAGTCCAGCGATTGGAACCAGTTAGACGTAGGTTTAAATGGAATCATTGAAAATAAATAATTAATCTTTGGTAAAACTTTCATTTTTATAGTAGCTATCCGTCCTATTAAAGAGATCGGAAGATTATTCCAGCGTTCCAGGTCACTACGGATACTATCCAATAATGGTGAAAAATTTAAAGAAGTTAATTCAGTTAACTTAGGTGAAATTTTAACACCTAAGTATTTTAAATTACCTGTAGGAAAGGAGTAGTGTGGATCCTGACTTGTAGGATTCCATGAATTTTCTGTAATAGGTAATAATGTTGATTTTGTCCAGTTAATAGAGTAATCTGATAAGTGAGAGAATTTAGTTATTAATTTAAATGCTTCCCCTAGCGAAATAGCAGGTTCTTCTAAATAGAGTAATATATCATCGGCATATAGATTAATTTTATGTTCTATTGTCCCGGAGTGGATTCCTTGGATCCGTCTATCCTGACGTATAGCTAATGCAAGCGGCTCAATAAATATAGCAAATAATAAAGGAGAAATTGGGCACCCTTGTCTTGTTCCCCTTTGTAAAGTAAAACTCTGTGATGTAATCCCATTAGTAGTAACTGTAGCTTTAGGAGAATCATATAATATTGAGACCCATTGAATGAATGACTCCCCGAAGCCGAATTTATTTAAGACAGCAAAGAGGAAGGACCAGTTAACTTTATCGAATGCTTTTTCTGCATCCAGCGAAATAACAACTGAGACACAAATTTCAAGTTTGAACCACTCGTATCTCAAAGCATCTTTCCCAATGAAATGGATAGAAATGCCATTAATCTGGTGAAGCTTCCCCCCCACCCCACCTGTAAAAAGTTGTCCTTTTCAAAAAGGAAAATAGTACAACTTAATATTGCTCTTTATACAAACATACAGTAATGATATAATTAAATAGAATGTAAAGAATTAAACCGTTTTTGCCACAATTTTGGTTTTGTGCTGCTCCTTCTGATGTGTTTGTCTTGGCCACTGGGTGGCAGTATAATACAGACATACGGATATAAACGGAGATGGTCTCTTCTTGACAGTAAATATAGTATTTTGCAAAGGATAAAGAATATATGCCTGTGCGTAATGTTATATCATCTGACATTGCATTCAAATATCCGTTGCTTAATGGGTATTACAATGCCAACGCATATACTATTTGTTAGCCCATCTGTATCATTTTGCATTGTTTGTTAGCATTGAGCTAAGTGGACTTTCCTAAGCCAATGCTAGTATGTGGTTGTTTTAAAAACACCGTGTAATTCTCTATCTTTTGTGTTTAATTTGACTGTAAATTACAATTGGGAGTGGTGATAAACAGCTTGAAGCCTCGTTTTCTTTCAAGACTTCTTCTTCACTATCTGCCAAACTGCTACTTGTGAAGTGAGTTGAGTTCATGCAGCACTTACAACTCAATATTTGCTAGCAAGTCAAGCAAAATAACACAAACAACAGATCACATATTGAAAACCTCGTAAGATGGGTCACTCGTATCTCAAGGAACCATTAAAACACATAGGATGACTAATAATGACACATTACATGCAGAAGCATTAGCACCAGGTATGAGAGTTGAAGAAATGTTGGTCAACATTGAAACACTTCATATTTAATACAACAACAAATTTGCCAGTCTCACATTTCTGAATAGCTGTTCGGAGAGTTCCCTGATGCGCCTCTGCAGCTTCGCAGGGTTGAGATCTTCATCCCTAAATTTCTCAATGTCTAAGGCCACCAACTATAAAAACACAGAGAATAAAACTAAATAACTGTAATATGCTGTAGTTACAAGGATGGCTCGTCTAGTAAATAACAAAAGACAGAACAATATTGTACTTCAAACTTACCTCATCAAAGAGATCACAAGCTCGGTAAGGCGGACCACGCTCAGAGACAAACCCAGCGAAGGCCATGCCATCCAAGACTTTGGTGAGGAAGTCGTTCTCAATGAGGCCCCGCTGGCCTAGAAAGGCAATCTGAACAATGTCAAAATTAGAACAGTTGCTTACGCAGTAAAGTTAATAATTAAAGGATATTTTCCCTATTATCTTTCAAGCAGTATCTGAAATTTTATAATCAAGTGTAAGCTCTTGTGCAACAGAAATAGCTGTACCTAAGAAGGCATTTAAATTGAAGCATCATGATTTATTTGATTTCAGGGAAATAAGCTGAGCATGATTATAACACAATCCATGTGGGGTATTTTGATGACGATCTGCTCTGGAGTTACAATGGAAACACCTCCGATATAAACAAAATACCTAAAATATGGCATGTTTTGGAAGGAAAAAAAACACTGAATTAGTCACATTTTCGGAACACAAGTTAATACACGTGTTTACTAACCATTCCTGGAAGTGTAAAAGAAAATTGTTCTTGCTGTTAAGCATTTGTTAAAAAAGTTCAATCAATTGGTGACTAACAGGAAAACTACGTTTTAGAACATTTTGCATGGAATTGTTACTTGTTATCTTACCTTGTGAAAGTGAATAACAGGTTCGGAATGGATGCGAATGAGCTGCAGGCATGACCTGTAGCCCTGGAAGAGTTGTGCAAACAGCCTGAGAAAGACAGCCCGCACCTCCTTGTCCTGACACATACACACACACACGCACGCACGCACACCCCCACAAACACACACAACGCATCAGAAAGCTATGAAGCAACACCACTGTAACTATAAATTAATCAGGAGGTTTAGATGAGTTAGTTGTTGTTGAATCTATTATTATTATTACCCTTTTGGGATAAGAGGACTTTTGTTGAAATAAGTAGTATCCTCCTCATGGGGGAGGAAGATGTCAAACTATGGATAAAGGGAAGTCATGTGACAGTGATGCTGACTTACCAACAATTTGAGGTTGAAGGGTGCGGTGCGAGGCGGAGGGAATGCATTGTCTGCAATCTCCAGATCAGGATGCAATACCTAGAAGAGGCAGACATAGCGCATAACGACTTTCAAGACACAGGAGCAGACCATATATATTATTTTTTTAAAGATTCAATTGTGAGATTGACTAGGTAGGTAGTAGGGCTGGGCAATTATCGGTAGACAAAACTTAATTATGATTCCGACGTTAGCTTCTCTCGAACTTAAAACATTACAATCAAAGAACGGCAGGGGGTATGTGCAAACGCAGATGTCTGCAAATAGCTTATTTTCGCTAAACACAAAAATCAGTCTGCTTTCATGAAGGACTAAAGATATCAGAGAATAATTTCTGTTGAGCGGCAGAAATCAAAGATTTTGACCATTTTAAGTCAAACAGCTCTAAAGGCTCTAAGCTCTAAACAATCACTTGATTATTAGTTGTCTATGAATTTGATAATAGTTTGATATTAACTAATCGATTAATTTTGATACCTCTACCTGAATAGTACACGCCATGTTACCTGGCAGAAAGTGTGTGACGTAATACAATTCTGCCCTTTCTGAGCATGCTTCAGTTTAACGACACCCCAGTTAGACTTTATTAAGTTAAACACACAACTAAAATAATTACCGCACACAAACTTTATATTAAAAAAATAATAAAAACAGATTTAGAAAATAGGATAATATAAATATGATAAAGATTTAAGGGAGATGTTTATTCATGGTTTGAATGTTTTCAAAGATTCAGTGCAGTAAAGGTGTGGATTAGACAGAATGAAAATGCAAGAGGCTTGATTTCACATGACATTTACAAGGCCATTTTGTACTTGCCAAAGGGTAGTAGTTGTTGAGTTTTGGTAATTATGACATTTTGAAACAATATTTTCTATATTTATCCATCATGATTTCAACATCAATCAAAATATTCGTGATAATTACGTTTTTCCAAAATCGCTCAGCCCTAAGACTAACCTATTTGGTGTTGAGTTTAAATATTAACTGTTATTCACGGTCATTTTTTACTAAGGGTATTGCCATGAAGTTTAACAACATTTTTGTGAGTAAGTCTTCACAGTCCCGAGACCAAAACAGAGTGAAAATAAATTTAAAGGCTGAAATGTATTATTACATTTTGAGTGAGATAATTTGTTTTGAACCTAATGTTATGGTTATTCATGGAAAAACGGATGAAGATGCATTGGCATGCACATGCTTACCAGTGACAAGGCCGCCTGTGTCTGGCTGAGCAGAGGTTCAGGAAGTAGAGACAAGTGGATGCACTCTGGGATTTTTATTGTGCCTCCATCCAGGTCTGCGATGATGACATCCAACTGGTGACAAAATGAAATACTGACATATCAGGTGGTTTTATTGCACCTGGAGAGAAGACCGCAAGAAGCAATACGTGGCACAGGAAGACATCAAACTATAAACTCCACACGGGCAGATTACTAAAGTGCTTGTGAAACTGTAAACATTGCATCATCACATTTTAAAAACCATTTACAGGTTAGGAAGGTTAGGAAATTTCATTCTGTACTCACCAGATCCTGGATTTCACTCTGAAACATGGAGTGCACGCCGATTATAAAGGGAGTCGGGGAGCTGAGCACCTCCAGTATGCGTGAAGGCAGGATCGGGATGTAGGGATAACTATAGATGCAAGATATTCATACAAAAATGCTCATTGTATTTCAAGCAAGACCAGGAAAAAGGAGCTAAAAAAAATAACTGAATGATTGAGCACCACAAAGCACTTTCCCAGCAGGGAATTATTTTGTTGAAAGGCTTTCACAAGGACTCTCAAATGAGTAAACTCATGAGAAACTGCACGTACACACAATGTGCAAATATTGCGCAATAGCATCATCATAATGATTGGACTGTCATCATTTATTGGGAACTTTGGCAAAATTAAACATTTGTACATTTTCATGAGCTAAACCCAGATGTAATATAACAGGGATTGGCAGGTATAGGTGCTTGCACCCACCGGGAGTAAAAAAAAAAAAAAAAAAAATCTGGATCTGGCAACACAAGTAACTGTGTGTGTGGTGGGCCTAATTGTATGCTTCAAGACATCATACTTAGAATAATAATAATAATAAACGGAAATAAATCAAGATTCAACAGCAGGATAATAAAATGGTTGAATAAAAATGTCATTATATAGTGCTGATTGTGCCCCCCTACCCCAAAAAAATAAAAAATAAATAAAAAAAAATCAATGCAAACACTCACCTATATTTCAGGGGAAACATGAGAGCTTCCAAAGCACGACACGCCTCTCCAAGCCTCTGGTAACTTGTGGAGTGGAACAAAACTTTGTGCTCAGTCAGAATTGCACAAAATAGGCTTAAAACATTGTGAATACCTGGAACAGGATAACAATAAAAGAAAACAAAGAAGATTAGGGATAGGCAGATTATCGGTGCCGATATTTGTCAAAATGCCAAATATCGGCATCTGCCATTTTTTGAATCTGAAGGCCGATAAAGCTGGTAACTCACTGAGCAGTGAATACTTGTGAACGTAATGAATTTGTGGTTTTCATCAAGAATTTTATGATGTTCAATAATTTTTTATTTAAACACATTTAGAACATATTCAGACAATTTTTCACTGGGAAGATCTTTTGAAACGTTTTATGAACCCGAACAAAAACCCCAAATTAGCTATATTAGCATGCATTTGTCACTCAGTGAGATATGGGGAACTTTTCATTTATGGGTCTATTTAAATTTCTACTTTATTAAAAAAAAAATAAAATAAAATAAAAAAAATCTTACACTTTTATTTAAAAAAAAAATCAATTATGTTGAAATTTTAGAAAACTTGGGGAGCTATTTACTTGCGTTTTAATTATTATTATTATTATTATTCTTATTATTATTATTATTACTTTAGCTTAACACATGCTAACGACCCTGGAAGTGCTGCAATTTTTGCTATAATTTTTTTTAAACAAATTGTCAATATTGTTTAAAAGAATTTTTTTCCTATTTTACTGCAAATGAATATTGGCTTTAAATATCGGTTATCGGTCTCCTTGACTACTAATAATCTGTCTCGGTATCGGCCTTGAAAAAACCATATCGGTCTATCACTAAAAAAGATATTAATTAATAAGGTGCTCGTAGGAAGTAATGTTGAGGGTAATGTTGGCCGCATTGTTCCAAATTAATTATCTAACAAACTTAGCTACTTATGTGATTTTACAACTTCAGGAACATAGAAAGTAGGAACAATTAACAGTATCAACATTAAAATAGACAAAATTCAACAAACAACATGCACAATGCCACTAATGGGCTTAAGTCTTCGGATAACTCATATACTAGTTTAACTGGATGCCAGGTTGGACCAGAGTCTAATACTAAAATGACTGACTTAATCAAGGGGGCCATAAATTACTTTTGCTACACTGTTAATCTTTTAGGAAATAAATAACTACCACAGTACATAAACTAAATATCCCACTCTGCTGACTGTATCGACTACTGTATTCAAAAACTTTTAAACAGGTGACTCGTGATGACATAAGCATTAATATCTGTTCAACCAACGGAAATGAGAAACTCCTACATAAATTATAAATAACATTTCTAATACCAACATGACAATCAGGACGAATTCTATGTTTACAGTTCCTGTTATTGTTTCCTATCAAGCATCTGACAGATCAATCCATCACACATGGGAATGAAAAAACAAAGAGGAACACTAGCAGACATGTCTGTCCCACTGGGGCTGGATGTATGGCACCCCAGAGTGCAGCTACAAACAGGAAAATGGGATCATTTTAAATGTTGAAGATGAGCAAACTGATTCTTCTGAGTAGATTTGTATTTTTTTTTTTGTATTTGTATACTAAAGTATATGGCAAACTCCCCTTACACGGATGAGGCCCCTTCTTAATGTCCGACCCAGGTGTTTACTCATCTTATGAAAACAGTGACACATTTCCGAGCCTTAAATAACGAGAGACAGCAGCAGTCCCTGATAACAGCAGAGACAAAGGCAACAAACAAACAAACAGCAACACTCTTGACGGCCGGTTTTATCTCCCTCAGGGGGCTCAGGGGGGCTGTACTTCCTCCACAGTGTGACATGTTTAACACACATTCCTCTCCGCTGACTTCATTGACCTGTGCACACCGAAAGATGTGGCAAGCCTCCAGTCTGTACGTCTTTTATCTATGATCCTTATTTGGGCAGGAGGGCAGACAAATTAGTGGAAATGCTATGTTTTTTTTCTCTTTGCGGATCAGATGCCAACAAATTACTGACAGCACCGAAGAGGAATCTGAGAAATGATTAACACAAGTCATACTGGACATGCTTTGCGGATAACGATCAAAAATAAATACTGTACGTGAGCAGCCAATCAAAGAGGGATTAGGGTCTCAGGCACAGTTATAAACCATCACTTATTGCTACAACAGCAGCACTGACAGCAGGTGGATATACTGTCCAGACATACAGGTACTTTTGTTCTTGCCTGTTAAAAAACTGACAGTAAATGTCAGGGAATGGAAGAAGAGCTCCTATTTGGACATCATGTCTTCATGGAAATTTGTAAGAGTAATCTGTTGAAATTGAGTAGGGAAGGGTATGTTTGGAGGGTAACCAGGAAGATTTGGGGGGGATTTGATCTAACTTACAAAACGTGAATTTCTTGGTAGCACATATTATTTATGATATTGTACAATTCACTCTTCCTCAAAAATAGGATCTTGATATGCCACACCTGTGAGGTGGATGAATTATCTTGGCAAAGATGAAGTGCTCACTAATACATGACTTAGCCCCATTTGTCATCAAGGCCCACAGCACAGTGAGCAACACATTGCCGGCAGTTAAGTCAGACTCATTTCCAATGAAGGTCTGTTCCCGCCAAGGATAGCCTTTGTCACGGATCATGTTCATTGCCTGGACAGAATTTATATGTTGAAGCCGTGTCGTTGATGGGGGTCCGATTTGATGACCTCAGCATTACATCTCTGCTTTTTGCAGATGATGTGATTCTGATGTATTCATCATACCACGACCTTCAACTCTCGACAGAGCAGTTTGCAGCTGTGTGTGAAGCGGTTGGGATGAGAATCAGCGCGTCCAAAGCTGAGGCCATGGTCCTCAGTTGGAAAAAAGGTGGGGTGCCTTCTCCGGGTCGAGGAGGAGAGCCAGCTCAATGACCAAAAGAACAAGCTACGTTCGCAAGCATGTGCCACTTAGCAAGGCAGGGGCTTTAGTTGGGGTGAGAACTTTGAGAAACTCAGTCATCCAATAGAGACTCAGAGTCGAGCTGCTTCTCCTATGCATCAAGAGAATCCAGGTGAGGTTGCTCAGACATTTGATTAGAATTGATGGTGAGGGCCCCAGTGACAAATCCAGGACACGCTGGAGAGGCTGTCTCATCCCAACGGAAGAATGGATGAAGTGGCTGAGGAGAGGGAAGTCTAAGCTTCCCTGATGAAGCTGCTGACCCTGCGACCTGACCCAGGATAAGCAGAAGTAACTCAATGGATGGATGGCTGGGTGAACGAGCACACACAAATGTGCTCAAGTGCGGATGAGTGCAGTACAGTCAAAGTGTGGGCCAATAAGGGACAGGGAGGGAGGTGTAATTGCACAGAGACTAGAACTGGTTCAGTGTGACCGTCCTAATTCTTATTATGAATGACATGAATTGAACTCAAGCAAATGAAACATGAATATGGCAGCACTTTCGGAGAATGAATCTTTTTATGACATTAAGAGTAATGAATTGGCACCTTTCCAACACATGCAAGTTCCTAAGTCTGCTTTATAAGGACCAACAAAATAAGTCGGCAGTATAAAACAGTTTTGTTTTGTTTTTTTCTCAGATTGGCTACAAACATATGACTTCCACATGACCTTGCTAAGTGCATCGTGTAAGTACCCCCATGCACACTCACAAAATAACAAAAAAGCACATTCTTGTCTCCAAATGAGGCTAGACGAGTGCCAATTTTCCATTGTAAATCAGATTTTGTTATTAATTCACACCAAGATCACAGATACTAGTCGGCTTACTTCAAAAGTGAGGTCAAAGTCTAAAAATATAACATACATCACCTATATTAGTGGCCTATGTGGAATAGCAATATTGTGACGGATAAACATCCTAAAAGCTGCACGAGTCACAGTGAACTCGGCACGCACTGTACTGGCCGTACAAATGGCTTACGCAAAGGTTAATAATATTGTGCAAATGGAGCATGAGCCCAACAAAACGCATCAAATCTTCATCATGTGCTTGTTCTAGCTTCGAGCAAATTGCAGAATCAATAATGGCAGGTCAAAACCTCATAAGCTTGCCTCAGACACGTTTACAATACAATAAATCCAAACGTCTCCTGACTCTAAGATCTGCACGTGATTTAGCCAAAAGAATTGGGGCTCTAAAATCTGATAAGACTGACTTAACTTATACCACGTCATGTCAACGATATTAAGTTGAATCAAATAAGGTGGAGATTTTAGTAATGATTTTAAATATTATTTTAAGAGATTGAAATCCCCCCCACCCCCACCCCCAGAAATGCAACATCCCATGCAATCTAAACTGAAGGATACACATATAATGATACACCATCCTTACACCGTTACTGATAAACATGACTAAATGAGAAATAAATTATGAAGGCTTCCTGTCAAAAGATTTTCTAATTGATCACTCAGTGTTGGAACGCACCTAGCTGCTGAAAGAGCAGAGCAACACTCTTGCATGTGACAGGTAATGTGTCATTCAGAGGTGTCTGGATTAGCTGTCTGTCGCCTGCTCCCAGGCTAAACAGCTTCTGTGAAGTATAAAACAAAGCAACAAAGGTCAGAAAACATTGTAGTTTGACACCCATTCATTTAACGGTACAGCAAAGTGAGCTTTCTAGTCAGGACTGCATGGGCAGACAGCTTCAACCAAAATGCCAATGACTCTTCATGAAGTGTGCAACACAGATGGCTTGTTGCAAAAAATTGCTGATGCAACAGTCATCGTAGATTGCAGGACATACACTTTTTAGGATGCACAACAGAAGTGAAATTTTACATCTAAAGAAAATCTAGCTTTTTCACTCATACAGTTCCTCACATACCAGTCAGTAAGGTTTTACTATGTGCTAGTTGGAGTAATGTGTCTGTGACATTTTGAAGCTGGGACAAAAAGAGCACATTCATTATTTTGACCTTCAACTTTGGTTACCTTGGCCACACTTAATGCTGGTAGTGAGTCACTGTTTGTAAAATTTCATCAGTAAGCCATGGCCAACTCAAAAGATAAACAATCAAAATCAATAGAAAATACTATCGTTTAAACAAGACATACCTGTGATCCACCAGCGACAGGAACCTGAAATATAAACAGATTGGCCACCAAACCCTCTAAAGGGATAGTAAGGCTATCAATGTGCACGGTGTAGATCAGTCCCAAACAACCCTAGTAAGACAACACACACAGAGACATAAAAAAAAAAAAAATGAAAGTTTTCTGAACAAGACAGAACACAGTTTTAAAAATAAACCAAATTGTTACCCTGAATATTTCTGGATGATCCAATCTGGACACTAGAATTAGACTTTTTGGTGCAAACACTTGAGCTGGCTGGATCAAGCAATCCTCTTCCACCTCTTCATCTTCGTCAACCTCAATACTTTTAGATCCCTGGGATGAAAAAAAAAAAGAAAAAGAAAAAAAAAGCATTTTAATCAAAAATTTAACATAGTGCCTTTGACTTTCAAACAAAGAACTGGGACATGCCAACACAATTTAAAATTTACATCTTGAAATACCCTTAAAATAAAGAACATTGTCATTTTATTGTTGGCAAAAATGAGGCAGAAAACATACAAATTTTGGTGGAAGTAATACAACGCACATTAGACTGGCCAAGATCCTGGCTGGCTAAGGGGATTTTTTTTAGTACTGATTTATAAATTCTATTCTATTAAAAGATTGAACATTTAGACAATAAAACAAAACAAGATTAATGCTGGGTCCCACTAACACAGAAAAGTGCAGAACTTCAGAAATATTAGTGGACTAAAAGACGCTAATCATTGCACAATATTTAAACTTAACTTGCATCATGTTGGCAAAAACGACTTGCAAATTGTGATTAATGAATTTAGAAATAATCATAACTTAAATGTCAGCTGTGATAAAAAATGTAACATGCTCAATGAACAAGTAATCTTTGGTGGATCCTCAGCCAGGAGTGCTCATTCTTGACTAAAGCCCTTATCAAAATCTAGTATATTTCTTCACTCAGTGAAAACATGCCAGAAGAGTTTGAACATATCTCATTCAGACGGGGATCCCATTTCACCGTTATTTTTAGGATTTGGTTCAATTATTAGAGGCAAAACATTCCTCTGCCACCTGTCTGGACTCTCGGAAATCTGATTATTCAGATAAGGATTCATTTAGAGTAAAGCCTGTTTAAACAATGTCACGTTTCAAGAAGATCTTCATGCCTTACGTAGAACTGAGGAATGTGTGTTTGTTTTGCTGGAGTATGATGTCGGGACAAGGCCAAATATAGCCCTGGCTCCTTATCAAGCTGAAGGAAATGTGTAAGAAATATAGTTGCATTTAATTTACAGTCAAGTGGCTGGATAAGAGAACAATTTGAGTAGATAAAAATGTAATGGGCATGTTTTCACAGAACAAATCTGCTTGGGAAAATAAGGCCATTGAGTGTAGCTTTTAATGCTTTTATTGATAGGCTGTTTATTTTAAGAAACTGCCTGCTTCTGGTGTGGAACTTTGGCTGAATTTACAGCCTACTTGCCGGTCCCGTGACTTTCCTTAAAAGATTAGAAGGTGGGACCTTGACACAGAGAAGGAACTGACATGTATGTGGAGTTTTCAGGGATTGCATCAGCACAACGGCTACAAAACAAAGTGAGGTAAATGTTTGTAAATAAATTACTGCATAGTACATAAATAAAGCACCCACTATTTGAGTCAGGCCTTAAGAATGTATACTACTACTGAGGCACAAATTACAGAAAAAAAGATGATCCTGATGATGGCCTGCAGTGTGTTACACAGCTGAAAAACTAACAGCTAGCGACAAACAACAACGGATGTCATTTGGCTCCTCTGCAAAACAAAAGGGCTATTTTTGGTTATTTTCTGTCTTTGATGTGGTAATTTGCCCAATGTGGGTTAAAAAAAAAAAAAAGACAAAAAACAAAAAAACACTGGGGAAATGCAACTTGGTTGTACAAAAGGAGGGATGAAAGTAATTATGGTCTGATTCACAGAACACAATTTATTTGTGAGGTTAAAAAAAGAAAAGAAGAGATCATTAACGATTGTTTATGAGGTAGATTCCTCTGCAGTGACTTGCCCACTTTTTGAGACGTGACACATACTTCTTGTATGAGAATCTCAAAAATTACCTAAACAATGATTTGCTGACCAAACTGGAATGTGATTGACGACTGCCGTGCACATGTTAAAGGATGTGAAGTCACAATGGGCAGAATGACAGGAGCCATTGGAGGCTTCTCACAAAGGCCAACACAGTGAAACAATTACTTTGGTATTCTGTGGGCTTTTTGGCAGGGAGAGAATTTAACGAGGTCATTCATAATCATACACCAATCAAGCACAATCCAATCTGTTGTGATCAATGATAGATGAGGATGTCGGCTTGCTTGCATGCATGAGTGAATCCAAAAGAGGAGAGTGAGCACAGGTTCATTGTATCTTTAACCATCAACATCCAGCACGCCCTTTATTAGGTTGGATTCATCTAGACTGTTTAATCCTAATTCTGGACAATGTCATGCATGTGTGTTCCTCAAGTAAAAACAAAGAGCTGAAGAAAATTAAAAAAAACAAAACAAAACAAAACAACATCAACAACAATCTCATTGTTCAACCAAAAACCCCTGATGGTTGATAAGCATTATAAAGGCGACATACCAAACTAAAGGTACTTAAGATTCATTGTGAGTTCAACAAAAATAATTTTACTATTGTGGCAATATATTAAAGGGTGAGGAGCCTGAGATGTCAGATTTCATTAGATCAGGATTAATGAGGCCCGTGCAGCAGTTCAGGAGTAAGAAGGTGACTGGCTCACAGTTTTTCAGGATCTTCTTGAGTATGTATCACACAAATTGATGTACCCTTAGGTCCAGAAATATTTATACTCAAAGAGTGATTTTATCAACTAACACATTTGAAGTCCATTGAGATCTCAATGCAAATGAAGGAGGACATCATGAGGTTGTGAAAACACTATAAATCTATAGTAGAGCATGAAGATCAAAAGTTTGGTCGATGATTAAAAAGCTCATGACCATCAAAAGAATCGGATGATTACGTAAGACAAAAAAATTATTTGAATAGTGTAGATGAAACAAAGGCCAACTTATATCAGGATGATTGGAAGAGAAGAGTAGGAGTAGGAAATGAACAACTCATGATGCAAAGCATACCACATCATGTGTTGAACATGCCAGTGTTCTGGCATGGGCCGTGTAAGACTGCAAACAGAACAGGCTAACAATAAAAGGTCAATGACTGCCACTGACTTGAACTGGAAACAAAGATAACTTGCTTTGTTTCGAGATGGGCCTCCAGAATATACTCCAAAAGGTTTATTTCTATTGTTATTTTTATTTACCTGAAAAAAAAGTAACCTGTGGGTGAGGAGGATAAATTGAGTGGAAATATTTGTACAGAGAAGATTGCGTGACTACCCTTATGCAGAAAACGTCTAGAGAGAGACAGACTTCCATCAACGGGTTTTTGGAGAATATTTTTCCATAGGTATGTATGAAATCTTGGTTCAGTTGACTGAGTAATTAATCAAAATATAATAGCTACCCTGCCAGCTAACTAACTAGCATGTCACACATGCAAACAACGGCGTAGAGAAGAAAGCTAAAATCATCATTCAAGCCATTTACCCTGTTTTCTAATTTGCTCTTCCTTGTTTTGATGACATGATAAGATTTGTTTACTCGTGGTGCAATCAGTGCTACGGCCACTTAGACAGAAGCATATGTAACATCATGGGGAAAAGGTTTATTGGTATACAACGAAAGGGATGTAATGAAAAGGTTTAAAGGAAATGTATGCAATCTTACCTGCAGATTGACCTCAGCCTCATAAAAAGTGAGGCAGGAGCAGTAGTGTCTGTCAGATTCTATATCCGTCAGCACGACAGTGAAGAAGGTGGGTGCTTTTCTGTCTCTGGACAGCTTCCAACCTCCTGGCTGGCAGAACTGTAAAAGTAATGGATACTATGGCTGTAAAATGTTGTACAAATAAAGTTACCGGTAAATAACAGCAGCAAGACATATTTGTAGTACAAAGAAACAAAGTGATTAAGTGCCTAATGTGTGCAATGCTTGCCGATTGTCTTTTGAGTAGGGTTGCACAATGCACAATATTGTTTTTTTTTATGCCGACACGGGGACACCAATGCATTTATATTTTTCAAGACCGATAACCATCCATCCATCCATCTTCTTCCGCTTATCCGGGGTCGGGTCACGGGGGCAGCAGCTTCAGGAGGGAAACCCAGACCTCCCTCTCCCCAGCCACTTCAACCAGCTCCGCCGGTGGGATCCCAAGGCGTTCCCAGGCCAGCCGAGAGACATAGTCTCTCCAGCGTGTCCTGGGTCGTCCCCTGGGGCCTCCCGCCGGTGGGACAAGCCCGGAACACCTCCCCAGGGAGGCGTCCAGGAGGCATCCGAACTGCAGCCTAGGGTGTCCTAGTGCCAAGTGCACATATGGACACCCTTATGTTTTAACATGGTGTTTGTTATGGACAGAGCGTGGCGAGCACAGAAGTCCAATAACAGAACACCGCTCGGGTTCCGATCAGGGGGGGGGGGCCGTTCCTCCCAATCACGCCCCTCCAGGTCTCACTATCATTGCCCACGTGAGCGTTGAAGTCCCCCAGCAGGACGAGGGAGTCCCCAGGGGGAGCGCTCTCCAGCACACCCTTCAAGGACTCCAAAAAGGGTGGGTACTCTGAACTGCTGTTCGGTGCATATGCACAAACAACAGTCAGGGCCCGTCCCCCCACCCGAAGGCGGAGGGATGCTACCCTCTCGTCTACCGGGGTGAACCCCAACTTACAGGCGCCGAGCCGGGGGGCAATAAGTATGCCCACACCTGCTCTGCGCCTCTCACCGTGGGCAACTCCAGAGTGGAAGAGAGTCCAACCCCTCTCGAGAGGACTGGTACCAGAGCCCAAGCCGTGTGTGGAGGCGAGTCCGACTATGTCTAGTCGGAACTTCTCGGCCTCACACACCAGCTCGGGCTCCTTCCCTGCCAGAGAGGTGACATTCCATG
Organism: Festucalex cinctus; assembly: GCF_051991245.1. NCBI lineage: Eukaryota > Metazoa > Chordata > Actinopteri > Syngnathiformes > Syngnathidae > Festucalex > Festucalex cinctus. The sequence goes on from NC_135414.1 coordinate 5,680,885, forward strand.
CCCCGAGAGCCAGCTTCTGTAGCCGGGGATCGGTCCGCCAAGGTCTCCGCCTTTGGCTGCCACCCAGCCTGCTCTGCACCCGACCCCTTTGGCCCCTCCCACCGGTGGTGAGCCCGTGGGAAAGGGGGACCCACGTTGCCTCTTCGGGCTGTGCCCGGCTGGGCACCATGGGTGTAGGCCCGGCCACCAGGCGCTCGCCAACGAGCCCCGCCTCCAGGCCTGGCTCCAGAGGGGGGTCCCGGTGACCCGCGTCCGGGCAAGGGAAACGTACTTCCATTTATATCACTCATCATAAGGGGTCTTCTGAGCCGTGCTTAGTCTGGCCCCTTACCTAGGACCTGTTTGCCATGGGTGACCCTGCCAGGGGCATAAAGCCCCAGACAACATAGCTCCTAGAATCATTGGGACAAGCAAACCCCTCCACCACGTTAAGGTGCCGGCTCACGGAGCCGATAACAAAAAAAAAAAAAACCAAAAAAACTGAAATATCTACTACTCCATGTCATGCTACTGTATGCACATGGATGAGACAAAATAAAACATAAGTAAATAAAGGCTTGTAGAAGTCCACAAACTCTTGGGCAAGGATTAATAAAGTGCACTAACAAGTACAGTAAGCTGAAAATTTGCATTGCAAAAAAAATAGTGAATAGACAACTGAGCACTGCATACAGCAGTCTTGTATAATCTGAAGTTCTTATCCAATTAATTATATTGCATCCTGTCTTTTGAGACTTTCTGCTAGTACTCGTTCAATTCTTTTATTGCACCGGGCAATAGGATATTCCCCAGTCATTTCTAATGCCCCTGTGGAGAATGCAAACAGGACGTGTCACAATTACATTTGCTCATTTAAGATTGAAGTGACATGGTCATGTTAAGAAAAGCTTCTTTTAACACATACAATACAACTTTGGGACCTTTTTTTTTCCATACAATTTTATCATTTTAACCTCAGGAGGATTATAATCCCATCCTCATTGTGAGACTTAGCTCTAAAATATGATCTTGTCAAGATCTTCCAGGATAGTTCTGGAATTGATCTTTCATTTTCCACACAGAAAACAAATCATGAGTTTCACAACTGTCATTAGAGTCATTTGCAAACAATGGAACTCAGCGGGACTTTAAAATGGCACTAAAGCAAGTTAAATTTCACAAAAAAAATCACTATATTGTACCTATATATGTAGTATCCATTTACACAGATATGATGTACCCTGAGACACTACATCAAGTAAATCTCTGTTGTCCACAATGGACAGTGGTAAACAAATGAATGAGGCTGGACAAACTTTGAAGACGTAAGAGAGAAGTGGTGCCAAAATATGGGAGGCAGACAGGCATTTGGCGTTAAGTGTTTGTGTCTGCTCTTGTTGTGTTTTTGCTGGGAGGCTCAACTGTTCTGGCTCTGAAACTGTGTTTAGACTGCTCCCTGGAGAAAGCTTGACAGCAAGCGAAAGCTACAATGGGTTGGTTTGTTGAAGTAAGTGAGTGAGTGAGTGAGTTAAAAGCTTGTAAAATTTTGAATTGGACGAAAGTTTCAGGAAAAATATGCTAACATCGAAATGCCTAATGTCGTCTCAAACGGGCCATTGGAGTGCCTCACATGACCTCATTTCAGCCAGCATCAAATGATGAGCTCGACCTGTGTTTTTTTTTTTTTGCCTTTTCCACTTTATCAACAAAGGCAAAGAACAGAAGAACATAAAAGGCTAAACTAGTGACCAATGACTTGTCCAGCATTACAGAACGTTTCAGTGGAGAAGAGGAAGTAAAAAGGAAGGAACGAAAAAGGGAGCGGAAACTGCTGGGGAGAAAGCGAGCTTCTTTGACGTGAAGGTTTTGACCAGATACAATGGCTTACAGGAAATCTGTTTAACCTGTATTGTGGTGCTGTGAGGACGCGCACACTCACGCCAAAAACGACCCAAGGATGACACCTGTGACCCCCGTCCTAAAATATTCCAACTATGCCATTCATTGTTGTCAAAAAAGAGAGACCAACACTGCGCAGACCACATACTTCGGATGATCACAGTAAATACATCATCCTGTGTGCATGTATGTGTCTACATCTGTAAGTGTATGGACATGTGAGACAAAGACACATTTACACATGGATAGAGGCTGTAAAGCTGGCATGCGGGTCTACAAGGAAGCACTTGAGAGCTGGAGGCTGGCGCATGTTCAAACAATTTCAGTATAATTTACAGTTGCAATAAGGGCTGGGAGTTATATCCTTACTGTATCATCATCATCATCGAAATATGAACATTCAAGATATGTTGAAGATCGAAATCATGAGATGACATATCAGCCACATGAACTTGCCACGCTTGTGGTGCATGTAAAGTGCAGGCCGACCAACCACATACGTCCTTTTCAAGTTTCATGTTGATTGATAGATTAAGCCAGCCAATGGCAATCCTTTTACGCAGGAAAAATGAGAGGGACACACACAAAGCCGCTGCTGGACAGAGTGCACATGCGATAAACACACTTCCAGGTCAGTGCGAGAAAGTCATGTGCCGTCAAGCCATAGAATACACGATATACGGTACAACATTGTGACTGTTTTAAAACACTTGACTACATTTATAATTTTACATGTACCAGTGAATAGCTTGCGACGCTTGTTGTAAAAATATACGAACAGCCAGTAATTCAACTCGCCAGCCTATTCAAATGGATGGGAGCTTGTCCACACTGCTCATGATTATAGCCCACGTCCTACTTCTGTAGCAACCTGTGTGTTCCTTGAATGACACTTATATCTTTTTGGATTAACAAAAAGTGATAAGATGCAAAGCATTGTATGGGGGTTCTCAAAAATCAAACCAGGCTGGGAGTCCATGCATGTTACATCGCCCATTGTGCGGATGTGCGTGGCCAACTATTATCAGAAGCATTGTGCACTGTGCAGAGGGACTTGGCACGCTAGGGGCAAAAAAAATAAAAAAAATAAAAATAAAAAAAAAACTCTTCAGAAAACAAACAAAACATATTTTAAAATAACATTGATTCTTTTTTTTTTTTTTTTTACGTGTATGAATGATGATGTAAATCCGCGGGATGGCCGGGTGTCAAATGTCGGGGCCCACAGTATCTATAAATAATTATTTTTGCCCTTTCTCAGTCTTTATTTTGCTCTTATGTTTTAGTAGTCACAAAAGCAAAACATTAGCAGCAAAATCTGTTATTGACATGATTTGCATGCAAAACTGCTAGTAATATGGCGAACGTTGAAAAAAAAATGGCAATGAATGAGTTAAAAACAGACACATGATGGTTAAAGTAAATCAGGCTGCTATGATCCTTAGGCAATAAAACAAATGCACATCTGGAAGCCCACCAGCATAAGCAAAGACTGATCGGTTGCCTATTCAGAGAAGTGGAGATTAAGTGCTTTGCTCAAGGGTACATCTGATGTCTCATTTACAACTCTATCCAGCTAATGCTGGGAAATTTATTAGGGAATGAATGACAGGCAGCATCAAAGAGAAATTGAACTGTAAGTTAGCTCAGCGAAAGTACAAAAAAAATCCACGTGAGAGCAACAGGTGGAAAGATCAGCGCGTAGAACATAGCCTACATAGAAAGGCGCGTGCGCCACACACACTGACACACGTGCAAAGGCAACAAGACGGGGCATCTCCTGTTCTCAAATTAGCAAGCAGTCAAGTGACAATGGAACTCTGGGACACACTTGCTGTATTGATGTCAAAGTCGAGAAAACGGGTTGCCCTCCAGCTAAACCTGCTGCATCACATCATGTGCTGCAGCCTAGCATGACTGACTGACTCCCACCCTGCTGCACTATTCGCCACCTCCGCCTATGACACCAAATATGCGGTCGGACCTGCTAAGCATCGTCACAGTGGGGTCCACGAGGGGCAGCGTTGATTGAAAATAAAAAATGCACTTGACTAGGGGGAGCGAAATTCTCCTGCTGTGATGGAACTCCTAATGGTAAGTAAGGGTGACACATCCTAAATATAAATGGGTGGGGATGACCAGCGGAAAGTGAGAGAAGTGTCACAAGGCTTTGTCTTTCTCTGCAGTGATGGATCTTAAACAGGGAAGGAAATAAATAGACTTGTCCTTACACTTGCAAATATATTTATTAGGGGGATAAATAAAGAAAAAGTTTCACACAACCCTTCAACCACAAAAGCTCCTTGGACACGGTGTTCTTTATAGCATAATGCAGTGTCTCCCCCACTATATCATGCCTTATCCTTTACAACTTATATATTGTGGACTATTGCTTATACTTGTGAATATTCTGAATATTTCAAAGCAAAACATTGCAAAAGAAGAGGCAGAGAAGATCCCTAACATGGTCACCGCTCCCACAGAGCAAAGAGAATATACATTTTGAGTACTGTTTTATGTTCAGTCTGTATGTTATACTGCTCCTGTGTGTTAAATGTAGTTGATTAATAGGCTAAAAAAAAATATTGGAGCATCTATGCTATTTTCCATTAGACAGTTTGACATTTTCACTTCAAATACAGTGATACCTCAGCTCACGAACATAATTGGTTCCCAGAAAGTGTGTGTAAGGCGAAAAGTTCGTCTTCCGAACATTTATTTCCCATAAGAAACCATTAAAATGAGAATAATCCGTTCCCAGGTCCCTATAAAACATAATTTTCTACTAAATAAGCCTTAAAACTACACAAAAATATACCTTATTTTATGTATAATAAATGTGCTATTGTATTGTAATTAAAGAAATAAACTGTACTGTTTAATAAAGTCGTTTTATTTACCTTTCTGATGGTAGTTCTTAAGGATGGTAGCAATGGTAGACTTACTTAATTCGAGTGTTTATGGAACGGTTGCCGCTCATTCGCGCTTTCGTGCTCACCGGAGCGGAGGAGGCGTGACCCTTGGTGAACAAGGAAGTGGAGCACTTTAGCGAGTCAACAAAAAGTGAGCCAACTACTTTCACTTCTTTCCTGGGACTAAACAGCCATGGCACTATTTTCTCCTTTTTTGAGGTACGTGATAGCACTTTCGCTTTTTTTAGTGGCGCGAACTCCATTGACTACAATGCAAACGCGCCGCCGAATCGCCGTCCCTCGCTTTTGGTGAGAACGCAGCATTAGGCTTAACACTAGCCTGTGGTGGGGTCTTTTTCGGTCCCATAATAGCAAAAGTACACTCAATATGGTCCAAAATGTCTATCAAACACAAACCACGTCCGCACTCAAAGAAAGGGGGTGACGAACTGGGACGTCGTGAGCGTGCGTCAGCTTCTCGTGGCCTCCACCGTGGCGCTGTTCGACCGCGTGGTTTGGTTCGTCCACCGAAAACTAGTTCGTCAGCAGAGACTATATGCTCGCGAATTTAAATGTTCTTGAGGCGAAAAGTTCGTGAGCTTAAGCGTTCGTCAACGGAGGTTTTACTATAGTATGTTTAGATGCTACCGAAATTACATGATTTGGTAGAACTTTTGGGCGCATGAATAGCACTTTTGTTTTAAGTGTTAATCTCATTGTGGAAAAATTCCATTAAGAGTCTTTTCTTTTCCGATAGTGATGTTATGATATAGATTCCCATTTCTTGACAGCAAGACAGTGAGAATAGGTACTAAGGAATACTTAAAAAAGAAAGGAAAAAAAGAACTTAATTTCTGGTTTTTATTAGGGGTGGGACAAAAAACCGATTCGACCGAACCATCGGTCGTCAAGGGGAGCTAAACGGCCGTATCGGTAGCAGACTTGTCAACCGATACAAAATCCGCCGGGAATCCTTAGATACATTGCTTGTAAAGCTGTGGACCGGATATCGCGTTGCTGTGAATCGGTTGCGAGTGAGGCTTTATGGTTTTCATAACAATAGCAAGAGTTCTGCACCGTGCTCTACTTGTTTTGTTTACATTTCAGTAGCATCACTATTCAAGCTACTTCCGTGTTCACAGAGAGCTAGCAAAGTAGCGCTCAGAGACGATTCATTCCCCGGATGTTGTAAACATAATGCAAAGACGTTACGCACCTTGGGGGGGAGCCTACCGTCATATGGAGAGAAATTTGTGTTATTTTCAATCAAACAAAAAAGGAATTTGCAATCAAAAAAAAAATTTCAATCAAACAAAAAGGGGATTTGCAATCAAAAAAAAAAATTCAATCAAACAAAAAGGGGATTTGCAACCTCAAATAAATTTTAATCAAACAAAAAAGGGTTTTCATATAAAATAAATATTTGCAAACAAAAAAAAACATTTCAAACATGGATTTGTATTTTAATAAAATCTTTTGCAAACATTTTTTTCGTTTTGTTTGCGAATCTGTTTTTTGGTTGCGAATCTGTTTTTTGGTTGCGAATCTGTTTTTTGATTGAAACCTGTTTTTTGGTTGCGAATCTTTTTCTGTGTTGTGTGGGCGGGGTCTTCCGTTCAACCGATGATAGAAGCCTTGTCATTGGTCAGCTTGGAAGCCGCTGCGACAACTTTCATTGGTCAGATAGGAATGGGGGTGTGACAATGTTCGTCTGACTATTTCCTGGTTCATTTTGTCCAGTCGCCGCCAGCATCGAGGTAAATATACCCCCCCCACTTCTAGTTTTCCGTTTTGTTTATCTGACATTTATCTAAAAGCAACCCTTGATCTATCGTTTATCCGGTGATTTGTTCTAATCATTACAATTAACGTAATCACTCACTCAGCATTGCTTAGCCATGTTAGCTAGCTAGGTAACTGATGGTCCGATACATGATACATACATACATACATACATTTGTTTCACATACAGGCAGGGCTGGGAATCGAATTTATTTACACTAGCTGCTTCCCCTAAATCTTGGATGTTTGAAGTAGAGATTAAATTCGTGATAATTCTGTGATTATTATTTATTGGTCCTGGTTGTTTACTGTACGAGTCAGGTTGAAAAAGAGGGGGAACTCATGCACCGTCAAAGCGGTGACATTGCTACTACTAGGATCCAGGCCACGTAAACGTTTGATTTTGGTTAGTCTAGTCATGAATCGTGATGTTTTGTTGGTACGAGAAACGGCCCAAATAAACGGCCTGCTGAGATAGCTGTTATTATGCTTATTCCTGATTATTTTATTACATCATTACATTAATAAAATGCTAATTATTAATCACTTATGAGAAGTTCTGGTCATTGAAATAAGTAGCCTCTGCTACATTTATTATGTCTTGGGTGTTTGAAATACAGAGGAAGTGACTGAGATTACGTAATATAAATACATTTAGTTCCTGTGATTGTTTCATTGTAGTTTTCCTGTTTCAATAATGTTCAAAACATGTGTCAAACATAACTGTCAGAATTTTTTTTTTACATGTTTGGTACTTAATTCAAGCACACTTTTCTTTACTTTTTAGATGCAGAAGATGAAGTTGGTGGTTGGTCACCTCTCTTCATGAGGTGATGCTGTGGATAACTGAGCAGGGCCACAAGCACCTGCTTATGTCAGACAGAGAGCAATTTAAAATATCAATAAACTTTGACCACAATTGTGAGGTACAAATGCCAGGTCACACATTATGTTACCCCCTGCACAAACACCATTACATTTCCAACTGCTCATATGAGTGATTACCATTCCTTTAAATCACATCTACTGACTGCTATCACCTTTGATGCCAGATTTGACACAGTGTAATTGAAAGGGCAAAAAAAAAAAAAAAAATCACATCCATTTCATTTTTTTGAGTAATTACAGGCTGTTCCTACCAAAATGTTTGTTTTAAGTTTAACAGTTCATTTTCTGAGCTTTCTTGATTTCTTGTTGGCAGGCCAATCATTTCTTGAGAAAAATGTCTGTATAAAATCTATAAAATGCTGAATAATTGACTGGTTGTTAGTTCATATGCATGCTTTTTTTTTATGAAATAAAAGTCAAACTATTTTACACAGGAATTTATTTTCATTTTTTACATAAACTTAAATGACCCTTTGGGCCGCGAGACACTAGCACTAGAAGCAACATTGAGAGTCTGCAAATAAATGACGCGACCAAAACTCAAGGACTCCTTGTTTGGATTGATTTGCCGTAAAGCAACAAGTCTTTCCTCAGGTAAACGACAGTGGATGTCAGGTATAACGATCCCGTGTTCACCGTGATGGTCCAAGGGTAGTGTCTCTTCAGCTTGCTGGATCTGTAATATCAAATACATTTATGAAAGCTACAGTAACTCCAAGAACTTTTACTAATATAAAGTTTTTTCCTCTGGTTATGTACGCTTTTACCAGCAATAAAACTGCCCTGGCCTGCTCCTCTTACAGTAAACATGCATCTCGCTATGTCTACATTTTCTACCCCTTGGTCTGCTCGCACTCTAAAATAAAAAATCTAGTCAGTGTAATTGCAAAAGTACACCTACAACTCAGATTCCCCTTCTGTTTCAATCTGACTCATACAGTAAACAACCAGGACCAATAAATAATAATCACAGAATTATCATGAATTTAATCTCTACTTCAAACATCCAAGATTTAGGGAAAGCAGCTCGTGTAAATAAATTCGATTCCCAGCCCTGCCTGTATGTGAAACAAATGCAAAGGTTTCTTTATGAGTATAAAAAAAACAACAACAAAACTTCATCCTAACAGCTATCCCAAATTAGCCGTATATTTGTGTTTTGACTGCCAACAACATAGCTTCATGACTGACTCATGTATCGGACCATCAGTTACCTAGCTAGCTAACATGGCTAAGCAATGCTGAGTGAGTGATTACGTTAATTGTAATGGTTAGAACAAATCACCGGATAAACGATAGATCAAGGGTTGCTTTTAGATAAATGTCAGATAAACAAAACGGAAAACTAGAAGGGGGGGGGGGTGTCATATTTACCTCGATGCTGGCGGCGACTGGACAAAATGAACCAGGAAATAGTCAGACGAACATTGTCACACCCCCATTCCTATCTGACCAATGAAAGTTGTCGCAGCGGCTTCCAAGCTGACCAATGACAAGGCTTCTATCATCGGTTGAACGGAGGACCCCGCCCACACAACACAGAAAAAGATTCGCAACCAAAAAACAGGTTTCAATCAAAAAACAGATTCGCAACCAAAAAACAGATTCGCAACCAAAAAACAGATTCGCAAACAAAACGAAAAAAATACTTGCAAAAGATTTTATTAAAATACAAATCCATGTTTGAAATGTTTTTTTTTGTTTGCAAATTTTTATTTTATATGAAAACCCTTTTTTGTTTGATTAAAATTTATTTGAGGTTGCAAATCCCCTTTTTGTTTGATTGAATTTTTTTTTTGATTGCAAATCCCCTTTTTGTTTGATTGAAATTTTTTTTTGATTGCAAATTCCTTTTTTGTTTGATTGAAAATAAAGACACAAATTTCTCTCCATAGTTGTGTACATTGACAGGGAGCCACAAACTGAGAAATGAGATACTTGCAGTGTGCTTTTAGCTTAGCTGGTGTGTTGGCTGTGGGACATACCTGTGTCGTTTGAATCCATGCATTGGATCGTCACGGGAGTTATTCTTTTTGGCTCGCGCGCAGTACCAACGCCGGCCCGGGACATAAAAGTGCACCGAGAGGACTCGATAGCCATGGGAAATACCGAGATGTACGGCACCGGCTTCTGCTAACTGTCTCCACTGTTGCATGTTGTCACTCGTTGTGCGCGCGCGCGCGCTGTGTCGCCTGCACGGCGTTGACAGTATGGAGAGAAATTTGTGTCTTTATTTTCAATCAAACAAAAAAGGAATTTGCAATCAAAAAAAAATTTCAATCAAACAAAAAGGGGATTTGCAATCAAAAAAAAAATTCAATCAAACAAAAAGGGGATTTGCAACCTCAAATAAATTTTAATCAAACAAAAAAGGGTTTTCATATAAAATAAAAATTTGCAAACAAAAAAAAACATTTCAAACATGGATTTGTATTTTAATAAAATCTTTTGCAAAAATTTTTTTCGTTTTGTTTGCGAATCTGTTTTTTGGTTGCGAATCTGTTTTTTGGTTGCGAATCTGTTTTTTGATTGAAACCTGTTTTTTGGTTGCGAATCTTTTTCTGTGTTGTGTGGGCGGGGTCCTCCGTTCAACCGATGATAGAAGCCTTGTCATTGGTCAGCTTGGAAGCCGCTGCGACAACTTTCATTGGTCAGATAGGAATGGGGGTGTGACAATGTTCGTCTGACTATTTCCTGGTTCATTTTGTCCAGTCGCCGCCAGCATCGAGGTAAATATACCCCCCCCTCACTTCTAGTTTTCCGTTTTGTTTATCTGACATTTATCTAAAAGCAACCCTTGATCTATCGTTTATCCGGTGATTTGTTCTAACCATTACAATTAACGTAATCGCTCACTCAGCATTGCTTAGCCATGTTAGCTAGCTAGGTAACTGATGGTCCGATACATGAGTCAGTCATGAAGCTATGTTGTTGGCAGTCAAAACACAAATATACGACTCATTGGGATAGCGGTTCTATTTCGTCCCTCCCGACCGCCAGGGCGGTGCTTTAAGCACTGAATGTTCCTTTCGCGCATGCGCAGTTCGAGTAATGCATACCAAATTAGTCACCTGTGACCCCTGGGTGACCCTAGAAGGGTATAAGTTCCGGTGTCACCCAAGGTTCGTTTCCTCTTTTCTTCTCGCGTGGCGTATGCATACGACACATTTTCGAAGAGTGTAAGAATTGGGATTTGTATTTATCCTCTTGACCGCGCCGCTTGGAGCCTTGTGACCGGATCGGTCGGAGCTGCGTAGTTCGCCCTCCAAAGGCTGCGGCGACGGTGTTTTTCTTTCCTTCGTTCGTGACCCGACGTGGTCGCGTATTCTAACATCCCGTGGGGTAAGGTTATTGACTACTTATTGTCTACTTTGCCGTCTAATTTCCGCGTTTACTGCGGTGTTTTGAGTTTTTTGTGTGGCTAGCCTCGCGTTAGCGCCCTGGCTACCACGGCTCGTGGTTTACCCTATTTTTTCCTCCGCTGGCTTTGGCAGCGTTAGCGCTTCTCTCGGTTTATTAGCGCCGCTTTCTCCGACGGTGTTGCCGTTTGGTTTTTGCTTTTCTTTTTGTGCCTTTGCTGGTGAGGGCAGCGTCAGCGTCCCCGCTCCCAGCTTACGGCGTCGCGCTTCTGGCTCGATTGTTTGTCTTACTTAATTTTGTGCGTGTCCCGCCTGCGGTGCACACCTGGCTTCAGCTGTGCAGGTGGCGTTCGCGCCCCTTCTCTCAGCTTGTCGACGCTTTCGCGACTGCTGTCTGCCCCTCCCGCCCGTCGGCCGCTCCGTGTGCGTCTGCTGCGCAGGTGGCGTTCGCGCGCCTTCCCTCAGCTTATCGCTACTATTGACAACTGGCTGTCTGCCCCCGCCCTCCGTCAGCTGCTCGGTGTGCGTCTGCTGTGCAGGTGGTGTTCGCGCCCCCTTCCCTCGGCTTATCGCTGCTTTACCGGCTTACTGTTTGCCCCGACCCACGCGTCGGCTGCTCGGTGTGGGTCTGCTGTGCAGGTGGCGCTCGCGCCCCCTTCCCTCAGCTTCCCGCTCATCGCTGTTTGGGCCTCTTTGTGTTCACAATGGAGGTCTCCCGTTGCTGCGTGGACTGTGGTATCCTCTTTGAGGCCTCCGATGTCCTGGACGATCGCTGCCCGAGGTGTCTTGTTTCTGACCGTGCCCGTGATGGCCGGGCCTGCAGTCCTGGTGTCAGTGACCCCAGTCCACTGGGTCATCTGTCGTCCTCCCAACCGAGGCGCCGGAAACGTCTCGGTGTGTCCTCTGCTGTACATGCCCCCCCCAGGAAAAGGGCGGCGCAGCGACGACTCGCTTCGGAGGTTGGGCACCTTCAGGCTGAACTGGCAGAGGTGAGATCTCTTCTGCAGGACCGTCACCCTCCCACACTTACGGGGGGGCCGGGACCACCTGCCCTGCCCATGCCGCGACCATCCACCCCGCCCATGCCAGTGCTTCCTCCTGAGGAGGACGCCATTTCCTTGGCAGCTTCGGCTTCCTTTTTTCATGACGACGACCGTGACCCGGGGTCTGTGGTTTTGGGACCAAACTCTCCAGCGTCCGCTCAGAGTTCGTCCAGTGAGGCGGGGGATGGTTCTATACGGGCTGTCCTGCGCAATGCCTTGGACCTCCTGCATTTGGAGGTGCCTCCACAGGCTCAATCGGCGTCTGAGAGCGCTTTCTTCCGGCGCAGGCGCCCTTCCTCGGCCTTTTCTGTCCCCGCATCTGAGGACTATCTGCGGGAACTGCATGCTTGCTGGAGGGATCCTGGGGCTCTCTCCCGCCCTTCGGCTGATGGCCGTGATTTAGCATCGATGCACGATGCTGCTAGTGTTGGCTTGGACCGGATGCCTGCTGTGGAGCCAGCTGTCGCATCCCTCATTGTGTCCCCGGAGGAGACCCTTCGGCCATCTGTGCGATGTCCTCGACCCCAATGTCGTGTGACTGACGACCTTCTCACACGGGCCTATGGCGCTGGTGCACGTGCTGGTCGCATTGGGAACTCTTTGGCTCACCTCATGCTTGCTCTCTCTACATCCCTGCAAGCGGACAGCGTGGAGGCTGCTGTGTCCTTCAGTGATGCAGCCCTCCAGGCTTTTGCCCTCATGACTAGGGAACACGGCCGACTCATGTCCTTCCTAGTGCAGGCGCGCCGCCAGGTGTGGCTAGCGCAGTCCCCCTTGTCGGAGGTCTCTAGGAGGGCCCTCCGTGGTGTTCCTGTGGAGCCGGGGGAGCTTTTTGGTTCTGCCGCTGTGGGTGCACTGGAAAGGACGGTTAAGGCTCATGAGACCAGGAAGCAGCTTTCCAGCCTCAATAGGGCCCTGCCTCCCCAACAGGGTAGGCCTGGGGCACGCTCTGCTTTTCATCACTTTCCTCAGCCCTGGCCTGCCGAGGCTTATGGCACCCGGCGACCCCCGCAGAGGCCCGCCGAGGACTTTCGCTCCTCCGCCCGCTTGCCTTCAGGGCAACCACGGGCTGCAGGCCCCACCCGCCGTCCCTCTCGGGCCCCTAGGGGCCGGAGGGCCAGGGACTGAGGCCTTGGGGCCGGCCGTCGGACATTTTTCCCACCAGCAGCTCAGTTACTGGGCTGCTCGTGCCTCGGACCCATGGGTGGTCTCCATCTTGACACACGGGTACGAGCTGCAGTTCCGACGCCGGCCTCCTGCTTCCTGTCGGGTCAGTGTGACTCTCATCGCCGACCCGGCAAAAGCCTCAGCTCTGGACCAGGAGCTGTCCGCCCTCCTGGCCAAGGACGCGATGGAGGCCGTGGACCCCCTGGCACAGCCCGGGGGCTTCTATTCGACGTACTTCCTTGTCCCAAAGAAGACCGGTGGATACCGACCGATACTGGACCTGAGGGGGCTCAACAAACATCTCAAGGTATTGCCATTCCACATGCTAACCACGAACGACGTCTTGCAGTCGCTCGCCCAGGGGGAGTGGTTCACGTCTATAGACATGAAGGACGCCTACTTCCACGTCCCCATCGCACCTCGACACCGTTGGGTCTGCTGACACTGCGCCCACTACAGAGGTGGCTGAACGGCTTCCACTTGGACGCCAAGTGACACCGCCACCGGAGGCTCAGGGTGTCCCGTCGGTGCCTCCTCGCCCTGGCACCTTGGAAGGAGAGGGCTTTTCTATTGAGCGGCATCCCGCTGGGTGTGGTCCCGGCCCGCCTCGAAACAGTCACCACGGATGCCAGCCTCACGGGCTGGGGTGCTGTCTGGCAGCACAGGACGGCTCAGGGAAGTTGGTCTGTGCGCGACAGGGTCGATCACATCAATGTGCTGGAGCTTCGGGCGGTGCACTTGGCACTCATGCACTTCTTGCCATACCTGAGCGGACGGCATGTTCTCATACGGTCGGACAACACCACGACCGTGTTTACCTAGACCGTGCTCTACTTCAAACATCCAAGATTTAGGGAAAGCAGCTAGTGTAAATAAATTCGATTCCCAGCCCTGCCTGTATGTGAAACAAATGCAAAGGTTTCGTTATGAGTATAAAAAAACAACAACAAAACTTCATCCTAACAGCTATCCCAAATTAGCCGTATATTTGTGTTTTGACTGCCAACAACATAGCTTCATGACTGACTCATGTATCGGACCATCAGTTACCTAGCTAGCTAACATGGCTAAGCAATGCTGAGTGAGTGATTACGTTAATTGTAATGGTTAGAACAAATCACCGGATAAACGATAGATCAAGGGTTGCTTTTAGATAAATGTCAGATAAACAAAACGGAAAACTAGAAGTGGGGGGGGGGGGGGGGGGGGGGTCATATTTACCTCGATGCTGGCGGTGACTGGACAAAATGAACCAGGAAATAGTCAGACGAACATTGTCACACCCACATTCCTATCTGACCAATGAAAGTTGTCGCAGCGGCTTCCAAGCTGACCAATGACAAGGCTTCTATCATCGGTTGAACGGAGGACCCCGCCCACACAACACAGAAAAAGATTCGCAACCAAAAAACAGGTTTCAATCAAAAAACAGATTCGCAACCAAAAAACAAATTCGCAACCAAAAAACAGATTCGCAAACAAAACGAAAAAAATACTTGCAAAAGATTTTATTAAAATACAAATCCATGTTTGAAATGTTTTTTTTTGTTTGCAAATTTTTATTTTAATATGAAAACCCTTTTTTGTTTTATTAAAATTTATTTGAGGTTGCAAATCCCCTTTTTGTTTGATTGAATTTTTTTTTTGATTGCAAATCCCCTTTTTGTTTGATTGAAAAATTTTTTTGATTGCAAATTCCTTTTTTGTTTGATTGAAAATAAAGACACAAATTTCTCTCCATACACAACTAGCATGAGCAGCAGGGAACTGAGACGTGCCCGCAATTACGTCATCAAACTCAAAATGAACGACAGCTTAAAAAACAAAATATAAACAGTAGTGATTCCATGGTCATCATCGTGTCTCAGATTAAAAAAAACAAAAAAGATGTCATACATTAACCAAAAATAAATGTAATGGCAAAGAAAAAAAAAAATTGTTAAAAACAAAAATTGTTAATAAAAAGGGAAATGCACTTTTGGAAATATTTTTGGATTTAAGTTGTTAAAATGTGTTTGATAGATTTATTGTTCCATAAGGTGGCTTCATATTTCTTTTGGCTGGACGGTAGGTTTATTTCATGTCTTTTATGTTTTTATGTTTATGCTTCTGAAATACTTCACAATGTGGACATATTCTGTTTAATTGTGTTGGTGTCTTTTTAAAGGTTAAATATTTATATTTCAAATTGAATTATCAGCCTTTTGTTTTCCTGATCCTGATTTTGAATTTAAAAAAAAAAAAAAAAAAAAAAAAAACAATTATAACTGTCAATAACAACTAATAAATATTTAAACTGATAAATTTTTCAGTCATATCGCCCAGCCCTTTGTTCCGGTGCATTTAAATAATTGATTCAATATATAAAAATATAGAAGACATTGTTGTTGTTCTTTTTTTACACATTTGTAGATACTGTAAAAATTTGTGGTGTTTTAAGATTAATGTTTACAAGCAACAAATGTCACGATAAGTTTTGAATATTGAAATGAATCGTATCGAATCGAAAATTGTATCGTTCCCAAACTTAATCGAACCGTTCTGTTCTGAAAGATAATCGTTTTTCAATCGAATCGCAACTTGTGTATCGAGATACATATCGAATCGGCCTCATGTCAGAGATTCCCACCCCTAGTTTTTATATGTGTAAAACGTGTTTAAAGCGTATGGGATAGGTAGTTTAAAATTTTTTTGAAAAGAACGGTCTCCCTCGCACAGCCTCTTTAGTATTCTTACAATATTAGTGTACTGTGATAGCTTCTAATGTTTTGATGATATGAAAGATGTTTGTCATATTTGAAAATGATAATGTATACATAATTACACATTTTTAATTATACAGTGGTTAACTTTTCTTTACTTCACATTTTAAAACTTTTTATACTTACATTTGCAAGTGAGGCATGATAAAGTGAGTACTTTTGATTGATTATTCTTTACAACATGATGCAATGGTGACCACAGAGCTGGTGAACATTAATGCAGCCTGAATGTCAACGCAATGTTGGAGACAATACAGTCAGGAAAATGTGTGCTCCATGATGTACTTCCATAATCCTTTACTTTCTACTTTGTACTTTCCCCATTCATTGGAAGAGTCAGGAAGACAAACACAATGACGGAAAGTGGAATCCGAGGTGTCAGAGGCCAGAGAGGGGATGAGAAGGTCAACGGCATGCTGCCTGCCCAGGAGCGCCCTATTATCAGGTCTACAGGATGAGCAGCAAACAAAACAACCACAGAGGTCTGCCAAGACGTTTGATGGCCCAATTTTTTTTTAATCTCTCACCTTCCTCATCTACCTCCTTCTCTCGAGGTCAACACGATAAATTATAAGAAACAAGTCAGCACACCTGCTTGAAAACATAACATGCAGTCCGTTTCGTTTCGCTTCATCATGAATTGTTTCCCAAAAATGGCACCGCCGTTGTTGATTTTAGATTCCTGCTGTTAACAACAATCGTGGTTTCGATTTGTTTTTCTGTTATGCAATGGTGGTCACGTATGGTTCATTTTAGGGGTAGATATTTTTAGATGAACATGATGGTTTTAACCACAGAAATAAGAACACAAAAAGTTAAGTCATACAGAGCAGGAAGAATCGTCAAGGAAAGTTGAAAAATTCGCCTGCATGAAATTTCAACTTTAGAAATGCCATATGTGTAGGAAACGCAATGTCAGAATAAATACTTTGTGTATTGTATTGTAAATTAAGAACTTTTTCAGCCAAGCATTGTCCAGAAACAAGCTCAATATGCAGATTTACTTCAGACTCAGCATAGATTAAAAACACACAAGGAGTTCACCGCATACAGCTTGAAAGCAGAAATGTGACTCCTCTCACCCCGAATACAATTATCTGTCCTTTTTAAGATCAAACTAAAAAGCTACATTTTGGCCTGGATTTTCAAAAACTGGTTAATGAACACGATCTTTACCCCCAATAAATTAATATGAAGAATCAATTGTCAGAGGAAGCCTTAATTTATTTATTTATTTATTTGCTGCTTGCTTAACCTAATGCAAGTTCACCCGAACAGTGACTCACATTTTAAATCACAATTCAGGTAAGATGTTGAAATACATGTAGCCTGCAGCCAGAAGCACACAATCCCCCCCCCCAAAAAAAAAATCCCATATAGAAGCCACAGAATGCCATGGAACTGTTACCGTAAACTGCGGATTGTACGGGCAACACTGATATCAAACATGCGCAATCCAGTCAATTATGTCATCTCTGGTTCACATCATTTGATGATGAAAAAAAACAAAAAAAAAAAACGGAATTGATGTCAATCAAAATGTCACGGGAATGTCCCCTTTGGATGAAGTAGTTTGCCTGCCCGCAAAGCGTCAAGAACTAAACCTGAAGCACTGCCAGTTCATACAGGGGATTTAAAAAGTTTACACACCTGTGTTCAAATGCCAGGATTTTATGATTAATAAAAAAGAAATAAGACCAGGATACGTCTTTTTTTTTTTTTTTTTTTACCATTAATGTGACATAGTACCTGTACAATAGCTGAACTTTTTAGTTGCACTAATACGAGATCATATAATTTCAAATTGGTTAATGTATATTGACAATCAACAAAAATTTTGACTCCAATTCTACTGCAGATTAATGTTACAATTAAAAGCCCATACTAGCTATTTCAACATCAACAGAGCATAAGTTAACATGTTTTTATGAATATCATGTGCAAAATCTGAACACAAAACATCAAAAACACACTGCTGAGCTCAAAGAGTGATGAATGAAAAGACAAGGGTAAACAGCTTTATCCTGAGCTTGCAGAAGAGCACAATGAAACCTTGCGTCAGAGTGCTGAGCGCTGGCCTTAACAGCGCACTAAGATAACGGCTGATAATGACCCTGCTATGGAACAGGTGCTTCCTCTGTCGCCTAGAGAGGCCCCATTTAATTTATTCCCTATAGGCTACAGTAATGCTTCTGTACCTCATCAGCTCAGCTAAAACCTGTGAAAACATGAATGCTCTGTCAGAACTATAAATAAACCTGTGGACTGTGCGTCAGTATCAATGTGGTGAACAACATTCTACGAACCTCAAATAAACAATTGGTGATGAAGAATTCAATGGACATTATTTAATACTGTATGAACAAGTTTTCCCCCCCAAAAAAATAAGTGGCCATGACTAGTCTGGACAGGAGAAGCTATTCCTCTGAGAGGAAAGGAAATACAATGTGCACCGACTACTTGTGGAACAACCTCGGCACGTGGCCATAGGAGCTGGAGATGTCCTTTTAAAACAATAACAAAAGGATGTCACTTGTGATGTACCAAAAACATGATGTCCATCCTCAGCTTTCATCTGCAGAATCAACAGTTCATGTTAGATTTTTGACAAAGTGATTTATCTTACAAGAGAAAATGCATTATAAGTTTATCATCCACATCAGAAGAACTGAAATAGGGTTGGGAGTCTGGGACCTAATGCACTAAAGCTGTGGCACTGAAATACATGCATTGTTCAGAATCTTTTATGTGTTTTAATGCAATTATCTCATGAAATACAGTTTGAGAGCTTCGACGAGCGACCATACTATGGCTGCATACAGCCTGACATTTTGAAGATCAATTATGCTACAGATTATCACATCGATTAATCATTCAGTCTGCATATTGAGTGTCTGCGTGCCACTTCTGCCTTCTTATTTTAAGAGTGAAATGATCCCAAACTTCTTTTATGTATTTTTTGCTCCTTCTTTGCTGCCATTGTGACAACTTATTTTTATACGGCATGATGCGAGAGTCCTCAGTAACAATATAGACTGTGTGGGAAAATGATTACATGGAAGCCTCGAGGCAGAGATTTCGCTTCAACATTTTAGTTGTACTTAAAATATTTGAGTTATTCGAATAATAATTCCAGCTCTACACCACAATCTTTCCTCCTCACTAATTGGGGAGGTTTGTGCGTAGGGCTAAACAGAGTATGATCACTCTAATATTAAATAAAACAAAATAAAAATAAAAACAACAGGACATTTCACACGTTATTTTAAGCCCTTAATTATTTCACAGCTGCCCAGTGCTTCAAGTTCCTAAATTAACAATGGCGTGTACGCACGTTACACACAATAATGGTTTTAAATAAAAACTAGGGCTGTCAAAGTTAAAGCGTTAATAGATTAATTAATCACAGAAAAAGGTCGCATTAATCGCGTATTAACGCAGATTAATCGCACTATTTTTTTCGACCGCACTTGAGCCTTGAACTTAACTGCGGATGGTTACATTGAAGACTGCGCAGGTCAGTGATTAGGTCAATGCACAGCATTTCCTACACCTGTTGTTCCAAAAAGAACGGGGTGACTCCAGTTGGTGTGCTCGGTGGTAAATTTCGCTTTAAAAAAACACCCCGACGGGACTTTAGATAAAACAAGAGTAATTTGTGTTTATTTAATTAATAATTCCTGAATTGCACACAATTGATATGATGCTGTTACGTTTTGAGCAATACACGCATGCATGCAATTGCATACATGCATTTAATCAATGTTTGCAATTGACATTCAGGTAATAAAATGCGTTAATGTCAAAATATTATGGTATTTTGTATTTATTTTATATTGGGCGAATATTTATTTTATATCAGGCGAATACACAACACAAACACAATTCCTATAACAGATTTTGCAACAGTTTTGTGATGCAAAAAGAGAGGCAAAAAGTTTTCATTTTTATTTATTAAAAAAAAAAAAAAAATTCATTTACAGTGCGGTATTAAATTTTGCCCAAAAAATTTGAGACAGTGTAAGTAAATTTTTCATCTACTTGAGCACGTACAAACAAAAATAAATACATTTTGTTCTTGAATTTTGTGTTATTAACAAACTCCACACTTAAGCCCATTTAGTGAAAATGACTGCAAATGTGAATATTTACTTCACAAGTCAATTTATTGTGTACCCCTAGCATACAGTGTTATATGCCAAGTGGGAAGCTTTTGGTTCCACATCAAATGCCCAAACATGCCTGATGTGATCATTTGCTTCAATACAGGTGGTTAAATCTTGCGCTTATGTGGCAGAGTGGGGCCAATTATTAGGATAGTGGCAACATTTGACAAATATGAAAGCATATTTCATCATATAGCCAAAAGGAAGCCATTATAACCTTAAACGTCCTTCAATTGCTTTGCTTTTTGTCAAAGGTTTGACAACCTTATAACGCTCCCATCTTAAGAGCCCTAAAGTCTAACAAAGAGAACTAAAAATGTCAACAATCGATATAATATATTGCTACACCATGTTATTATGCTGTAAGACACTCCAACAGGGTCCAAGGGTCCAAAAGGGTCTAGATATTTTTCCCAAAAAGAATCTCAAACATCTCATCCAGGTCAACATTAATACTTCTTTAAACCCATCTTTCGTGATTCAGGATATATGCCAAAAAGTCCTCTGTTTAAATATATCTTTAAAGAACTTGATGGTGACAAGTATAATCGAGTCGGATTACAGTATACTATGGAAAAGAAAATGTTGGCAGCAAAAATAAGGCATATGCCAACAATGTGCAGTACAAATACCTGTGTAACCCACATAAGTTACACTTAACTTATAGTCTGTTGGTTACCTGCAGTAGCAGGTTTTGTCCAGTAGAGAGCAGAGGTAACTAATGTTTAATCTGTCTGAGAAGGAGAGAAAGAGGAAGTGACGCAACTATTGCAGTAAGGAATGGAGTGCGCAAGTGAGAGAGTTGCGAAGTGAGAAGCTACGTTATAGCGAGAGAGAGAAAAAAAACAACAACAACTGAAAGTCGAGTTAAAGGTTTTCACAGCAAGTTAAACGCAAGGCTCACCAAGACCTGGTTGCCTGAAGTTTTGTAGAAGACTATACATTGAATTTGCATTCTCCGGTGAGTTCATTATTTGCCGTGTTATGCTGTGCTAATGTTGCTAAGCTAAGCTATTGTCTTGTAGGAGTAGTTTTTGTCGCCATCATTGTAATCTTCCTTGATATGTTAATTGCTGTATGGATTAAAACGCGGTGAATTTATGATGATGTTTGGAAAAAAAAAACAATCGGAGGATTTATGAACATTTGCACTGACCAAGTTAAGTGTATCCTGAGTATGTGTTACAGAAGACTGCTTTACATATTACTGTGTGGTTTTATGTATTAGTATTTCACGTTGTAATTGAACTGTTAGATTCCCAAATAGGTTGAGGTTAAATTTACAAATTTAAGAAAAAGCCTATTCATTTGATAGAGAGTGATAATTCACCCTGCTTATGCAGGTTGTTTTTTTTTTATACCTGTTCTTGGAAGCGGATGAAACCATTGGATGGACTGCTATCCGTCAAGGGATGTGTGATTTTCGGAGTTGAAAATTGGATCTACGATAGACCTACGTTGGAGTGACAGTGGAACATCTCTTCAACCTTGAGGACATCGTTTTTCAAGTCTTCTCATCGGACAGATAAGAGATTGAAATACCTTTTGCTCCAAAAAGAAAAAAAACACCCTACCCGGGTAGATGAACAATATTTTGTTTATTTTCTCAGAGCTCTGAATTTTCTTTTCTTTTTGAGGTTATAGTTTCAACCAAAGGCTGAAACAGAACAAAAGACGGTTTAAAGGGCGGGGAATTAAAGAAAGTTGCGATCAGTTGTATATTGAATAAATGTTGGCAGTTGTTATTCAGGAAAAAAAGTGAATTGTTGGATTAATTTAACCTAAATCCTCCTTCAAGAAGTTCCTAGAAGAGCACCTCAGCAGATAGTCATCGTTACATTTTTGGCGAGCTAGCCAGGAGGAGGATTAGGTCGGGAAAAATACTGAGCTAAAGTTAATTACTGCCGGTTACAATTGAAAATTCATACTGTTGTCTTAAATATAACAAAAAACAATGGCTGATGACCAAGAGTATTTCACCAATATGAAGAAGTCTGTGTTTGTTGAGGGAATTTCAGCTACTGATACTGATGAACAAATAGCTGAGGTTTGCCAGCGTTTTGGGTCCATAAATAAGGTCCTTAGGGTGAGACAGGCAGGACAAGGCATTGGTGTTAAGGCTCTAGTAGAATTTGAATCTGAAGAATCCATGACAGCACTAGCTCCAAATCTCCCTCAGTTCTTCCCTAGTGCTAGGAATCCTAACATTATGTGGCGAATTGATACAGCTTATAAAACAGCTTCATCACCTCAGAATATCCCCATCACACGTTCAGCAGAACTTCTAAACTTAAATGATGGATCAAGCTCAGATGGTGAGTCAGGTTCTGACGATAGCAGCACCCCCTTAATATGCAGGCAATACCCTAAGATTGACTTTACTCAATATGCTTCACCTAATCTCATTTTAAAAAATGAAGACTTGGCAACAGCACAACCACCACGCCATCCTGTCAAGAAGGTACCTTCAGATAATGACACATTCAATCCCCCTGAGGTCCAGAAAATTATTGTAGAGCATGTCATTAAAAATGATGGAACAACTGTGCAGAGCCAGGTTTCCAAATGGCTTCGCCCTTTTTCAGGAAAAGTGCCCAAACCCACAAATGAAGTTGACTTTGAGACATGGTCTCTGCATGTAGAACTTATGATCCAAGATAACCCACCCATTGACATACAGAGGCGAAAAATATTAGAAAGCCTCCTTCAGCCAGCTTCTGATCTAGTGAGACAGCTCGGCTTAAATGCAGCTCCACGTGATTATGTGAAACTTCTTCAGTCAGCCTACGGCTTAGTTGAGGATGGGGAGGAAATCTTTGCAAGGTTCCTCAGCACTCATCAAAACCCAGGAGAGAAAGCCTCAGAGTTCTTACAGCGGTTGAAAGTCCTACTCACCACTGCTATACAGAGAGGCGGAATTACCAGTGCAGACGCTGACAAACATTTGATGAGACAATTCCAACGTGGATGTTGGGATCAATCCCTCATCCTAGCATTGCAATTAGAGCTTCGGGCAGCAACACCTCCTAGTTTCACTGACTTTTTACTGCGGCTGCGCACAGAGGAAGATCGGCAAGCAGCTAAGCTTGATCGCATGCAACGCTGCTTTGGCAACACGAAAAGTCGGGCATCTGTAAATATGCAGCAGGTATTTGAAATGCCTGATTCGTATGACACAAATGCTGGAATAATACAAACATATATTGCAGAAACCGAAGACTTAAGAAAGCAAGTTGCTGAACTAAAGATGCATCTTAGCAAGAAGAAAGAGTACAGGAGACAGAGACACGCTGAAAAGTCAGAGTCAGGCCAAGAAACTACCCCAACTGCTGCAGCTGCAATCCAAACCCCGCCAGCAATATCCAAACCCAAACCAAAGGCTTGGTTTTGTTTCAAATGCGGAAATGATGGTCACATAGCTAGACAGTGTGAAAATCCACCCAATAAGCCTTTGGTGGACCAGAAATACAAAGAGCTAAAAGCCAGACAAGATGAATGGCAGATGAAATATGGACATTTAAACTGGACAGGGTCGCAGTGGAGGGACTAACTGCGCCCGGAAATGCAATGGATTGTCCCACATCAAATCAAGACCAAACATCAAGTACATGTGAAAGCCACTCACTGGGGCAGACACCAAATGCTGCTTTTCCAAAAGGGTTAATAGGGCCAAAATGTATCACCACTGTTACCGTTGAAGGAATCCAATGTAACAGCCTTCTTGATTCTGGTTCCCAGGTAACCACCATTTCAAAGTCTTTTCATGAAGAGTATCTTTCACACCATCCTGTATTCCCTCTAAGAGACCTCCTAGACATTGAAGGTGCCGGTGGTCATGAAGTACCCTACCTGGGATTTGTTCAGGCCAGTATTCATTTCCCAGAGGATGTCATGGGAACACCTGCAACAGTTGACACACTTGCCCTTGTTGTACCTGACCACAGAACAAACATGAATGTCCCCCTATTAATAGGCACCAACACACTTGATATCCTGTTTGAACATTGCTTCCCAGACATGACCAAAATCTGCAATTATTCCCCATTGGTGAGGCACTTGTATCTGAGGTTCAAAATCAGCCAAAACAATGGAAAAATTGCGACAGTAAAGTTACAAAGTAAAAAGTGCATCATCATTCCTGCAGGAGGAAAAGCAGCATTGACTGGCTATGCGAGAAACGTCCCAATTTCAGCAAATGAAACACTCTTAGTTGAGCCTCCAAAGTCAAGTTTGCCAAGTGGTCTTTTGTTTTGCAGTTACATAATGACGAGCCCATCTCACTCATCTTTCAAGGTGCCTGTGCTTGTGAAGAACGAAACTGCGCATGCTATCAAAGTACCCGCTGGTCACGTCCTTGCTGAACTCTCCTTTCCTAAGAGTGTGTCATCACTGGCAGGACCCGATGTAAGAACCACATCAAGCGAACCATCTCATCACACTGCGATTTCTGCATCATGCAATTCCATGCAGATCGCCGATTCAGGCAAGCTCGTGTTCGACTTTGGAGATTCTCCCCTGTCTGAGGATTGGAAGGAGAGGATAACTAAGCAGTTAAATTCAATGTCTGATGTTTTTTCACTCAGTGACCTAGACTATGGCCATACCACCGAAATTAACCATAGAATTCGCTTGCTAGATCCAACTCCATTCAAACATCGACCGAGACCAATCCACCCATCTGACTATGAAGCTGTCAGACTTCATTTGAAAGAGCTTCAAGACGCTAACATTATAAGAGAATCACAAAGCCCATTTGCTTCTCCTATTGTCGTGGTGAAGAAGAAGAATGGCGACATCCGATGGTGTGTTGATTACCGCAAATTGAACAGACAAACTATCAAGGATGCATATGCTTTGCCCAACATAGAGGAGGCTTTCTCAGCTTTAACAGGTTCAAAGTGGTTCTCCATCATGGATTTGAAATCTGGGTACTATCAAGTTGACGTTGAAGAGGAAGATAAATACAAAACGGCTTTTGTGACCCCAATGGGATTTTGGGAATTTAATCGAATGCCACAGGGAGTTACTAACGCTCCAAGTACATTTCAAAGAGTGATGGAGAAGTGCATGGATGGAATGAACTTGAGTGAAGTCCTAGTCTTTCTTGATGACCTCATCGTTTTTTCTGCCACTCTCGAGGAACACGAGGACCGATTGCTCAGAGTACTCCACAGACTAAAGAAATTTGGCTTAAAGCTTTCCCCTGAGAAATGTCAGTTTTTCCGGACGTCCGTCAAATATCTCGGTCATGTGGTGTCTGCTAATGGAGTAGAAACTGATCCCGCCAAGATAACTGCACTTACCACTTGGCCTAGGCCAAACAACATCAAAGAGCTTAAGTCTTTCCTCGGTTTTTCGGGGTATTATAGAAGATTTATAAAAGATTATTCCAAGCTTGCAAGACCACTCAATGACTTGACAGCCGGGTATTCACCCACAAAGAAAAGGTCAGCCTCTTCACCTGCCGAGTCAAAGTGTCCCTCAAGTGCAGATTTTAGAAAACCATTCAATGAAAAATGGACACCAGCTTGTGAAGACGCATTCAATACTCTGATTCAGAAACTCACCACAGCTCCCATCCTTGGGTTCGCCGATCCAAAGAAGCCATACATTGTGCACACAGATGCAAGTATGTATGGCCTCGGGGCAGCCCTTTATCAAGAGCAAGAAGGCAAACTGCGAGTCATTGCTTATGCAAGTAGAGGTCTTTCCCGTTGCGAACGAAGATACCCTGCACATAAGCTTGAGTTTCTCTCTTTGAAGTGGGCTGTCACCGAAAAGTTTTTTGATTATCTCTATGGAGCAAAATTTACTGTTGTGACTGACAATAATCCACTGACATATGTTTTAACATCCTCAAAACTTGATGCAGCAGGACACCGTTGGTTAGCTGCATTGTCCAGCTTCGATTTTAACATTCAGTATCGAGCTGGAAATAGAAACCAAGATGCTGATGGTCTATCAAGACGACCACATCCTCACAACCCCGAGACACCAGATTCCAGTTCTGTGGATGAGGATAACCGAATTACCAGGTTCATTGCTCAATTTCTGCAAAATGACAAAGAGCCTACTTTTCCAAGTGCAGCTGTAAAGGCAGTGTGTCAGAAACATCAGCATATTTCAGCCTCAGTCACTGAACCGGACATTCAGCCACCCACGATAGTTGAGTGTCTAGCCATCGACGCTTCAGCCATACCTGCAGAATATTTGAAAACTAGTATGCTTGGTTCCTGCGCATTACCTCGAATGTCTCTTGAAGATTGGGCAAATGAGCAAAGACAAAATCTAGCCATCAGAAGAGTAATTGACATTGTGAAAGCGCGAAAGCGCCTCCCTTACAGAGTAAGAAAAAAAGAAACCTGTGAAGTGCAGTTGATGTTGAGAGTATTGGATCAGTTGGTCTTGACTGACAATGTTCTCTATCGCAAACGCATCTACCAAGGTGAAATCTTTTATCAGCTTGTCCTTCCAGAGAGCTACAGAAAGCAAGTGCTTGAGAGCCTCCATGATGCTGTTGGACACATGGGTGTTGACCGGACTTTGGACTTGATCCGTGCTCGGTTCTATTGGCCTCATATGTCCATGGATGTGAATGAAAAAATCCGAACATGTGAGAGGTGCATCAGGAGAAAAGCACATGTTGAAAAAAGTGCTCTGTTGGTGAATATTAAAACCACTCGCCCATTGGAATTAGTCTGTATGGACTACCTTTCACTGGAACCGGACGGAAAAGGCACCAAGAACATCTTGGTCATAACTGATCACTTCACTAAATATGCCGTAGCAGTTCCAACTACAGACCAAAAGGCAAAAACAGTGGCAAAAACCCTATGGAATAACTTTTTAGTTCATTATGGATTTCCAGAGCGGTTACACAGTGACCAAGGTCGTGATTTTGAGTCCGCTATAATCAAGGATTTGTGCTCAACACTTGGGATAAAAAAGACAAGGACTACCCCTTACCATCCACGTGGCAATCCCGTGGAGCGCTTTAACCGCACACTTCTTGAGATGCTGGGAACATTGGAAGAGGGAGATAAAATCAAATGGAGGGAATTTGTCCAGCCCCTGGTTCACGCATACAATTGTACAAAAAATGACACCACTGGGTTTTCACCCTATCAGCTGATGTTCGGCAGACAGCCAAAGCTACCCATTGACATTGCATTTGGTCTGAGCCCAGAAGGATCCAGAAATTTGTCCCATTCTGAATATGTGAAGAAGCTCAGGGAAGGTCTCAGTGAAAGTTATCGGTTAGCTACCGAGCACAGTTTGAAACAAGCACTACAAAACAAACAACGGTTTGATAACAAAGTGAGAGAGTCCACTCTTGTTGCAGGGGACAGAGTTCTTGTAAGAAATGTCGGCATAAGAGGAAAGCACAAAATCGCAGATCGCTGGAGTGAAATCATCTACACAGTTGTCAAGCAAATTGATGATTCCCCTGTGTACGTCGTAGTACCAGAACACTCACAAGGGCCTGAAAAAGTTTTACACAGGGACTTACTTCTGCCATGTGGGTTTCTGCCATCTACCATCGAGGAAGCACCCTATCTAAAGTCTAAACCACGAAAGGATGTCACACAATCTTCTGACACTCCTGAGATTGAGGATGGACCATTGGTTGAAGCTGAGGACCATGAGTACTACTCTGAATATACCCAGAAGTGGGATGACCCACAAGTCATGCAAGATGACCATGAACAGAATTCGACTATTTTTCAAGAGGAGATAACTGAAGATTCCCCACCTGAAGGATCAACTGACAGACAGAATCAGGACAAATCAAACCCTACAAGAGTGAGAAATGAAGTCAACCTTGAAAGCACATTAAACCCTGATGCTTCAGTCTTTCAACCTAAGGAGGTTCAAATTCAGGGAAACACTGAGAAAAAACAAGTTCAGAATTTGCCTGCCCAAGAAAGTCAAGGATTTGACAGAAGTATCCCAAAAATTCTAGTCAGTCACTCAAATGAGTACTGTAGTCCCCAAAGTGAAGCAAGAAGTGTGATTGAGGTGATGAACGAAGAGGAAAATGTAGAAGCGCAGGTTGAGTCGGATAGAATAGGTTCTGGCCCAAAAGAGGAAATAGGGTTAAGAAGGTCTTCCAGAGAAAAAAATGCTCCTAAAAGGCTAAATTATTCAATCCTAGGTGACCCATTAGTGACTTAAGCACACTGAGTCTAAAAGTTACATACAAGGATGTATGCTGATTTAGGGGGGGAGGATGTAACCCACATAAGTTACACTTAACTTATAGTCTGTTGGTTACCTGCAGTAGCAGGTTTTGTCCAGTAGAGAGCAGAGGTAACTAATGTTTAATCTGTCTGAGAAGGAGAGAAAGAGGAAGTGACGCAACTATTGCAGTAAGGAATGGAGTGCGCAAGTGAGAGAGTTGCGAAGTGAGAAGCTACGTTATAGCGAGAGAGAGAAAAAAAACAACAACAACTGAAAGTCGAGTTAAAGGTTTTCACAGCAAGTTAAACGCAAGGCTCACCAAGACCTGGTTGCCTGAAGTTTTGTAGAAGACTATACATTGAATTTGCATTCTCCGGTGAGTTCATTATTTGCCGTGTTATGCTGTGCTAATGTTGCTAAGCTAAGCTATTGTCTTGTAGGAGTAGTTTTTGTCGCCATCATTGTAATCTTCCTTGATATGTTAATTGCTGTATGGATTAAAACGCGGTGAATTTATGATGATGTTTGGAAAAAAAAAAAAAATCGGAGGATTTATGAACATTTGCACTGACCAAGTTAAGTGTATCCTGAGTATGTGTTACAGAAGACTGCTTTACATATTACTGTGTGGTTTTATGTATTAGTATTTCACGTTGTAATTGAACTGTTAGATTCCCAAATAGGTTGAGGTTAAATTTACAAATTTAAGAAAAAGCCTATTCATTTGATAGAGAGTGATAATTCACCCTGCTTATGCAGGTTGTTTTTTTTTTATACCTGTTCTTGGAAGCGGATGAAACCATTGGATGGACTGCTATCCGTCAAGGGATGTGTGATTTTCGGAGTTGAAAATTGGATCTACGATAGACCTACGTTGGAGTGACAGTGGAACATCTCTTCAACCTTGAGGACCGTTTTTCAAGTCTTCTCATCGGACAGATAAGAGATTGAAATACCTTTTGCTCCAAAAAGAAAAAAAACACCCTACCCGGGTAGATGAACAATATTTTGTTTATTTTCTCAGAGCTCTGAATTTTCTTTTCTTTTTGAGGTTATAGTTTCAACCAAAGGCTGAAACAGAACAAAAGACGGTTTAAAGGGCGGGGAATTAAAGAAAGTTGCGATCAGTTGTATATTGAATAAATGTTGGCAGTTGTTATTAAGGAATTTAAGTGAATTGTTGGATTCATTTAACCTAAATCCTCCTTCAAGAAGTTCCTAGAAGAGCACCTCAGCAGATAGTCATCGTTACACCTGGATTCCTTGTAAAGCCAGTTTTATTCATAAAGGCAAATCACAATTAAGTCCCAGTCTTTACAGCGGTTCGATGTGATATACATTCAACATATACATAGATACATATAAAACTGGTGTCAGTATCCAAATATTAGCACTTCAAAAAGGTCACAACAATTTTCCTGTCTGCCTCATAATCAAACCTAAACTTTATCTTCAACTCAAAAGCTGTTATGATCTCAAATCCAAAGTGATGTGACATCGTCATCTACAAAGATTTGTTAGTCATCAGGGAGGTTTACAACTCTGAATTTCACAGACAAGCCTGGCGAGACCCTATTCCACGCCAACCCAAGAATCGATAGTTCTGCACCTTTGAAATAACTCCAGTGTTGTATTGCAGTGAAAAAGGCTGCCCTGAGGTTCTTCTAGCTAAACTTCACAGTGTCATCTTATTCTTTAGACCTTCAACTAGTGGTGAATCAACAGTGCCTATGCTGGTTGTAGCCACGTAGTGCCTCAACTACTTCAAGATGCTACTTGCTTTGCCAGAAATACAATGTGCGCTCTTCAGTTTCCTGTGGCTTCAATTCATCTCCTGTCCCATTTCCGGGTCATCATACAGCACTTTTCAGCATGAAAAGTACTGCTTGCTTGACAGCTCCAGCTTTGTTTCCTGGTGTGTTTAGCATCACTAGGGCACATAAAGCATTGATTACTCATGTGTTGGTCTTCCTGACAAACACATGATCCTGTTCCCCCACTGGCTAGGACAGCATCCTGCTATGTGGAATGCACTGTTTAGATTTTCTCAGAATGTTTTACAAACATCATGAGACAGACGTGCAATGCGACATGTCAAACTATGGTGACGTGACTCAAAGCATCAAGTGATAAAAATTTGCTAAATTCTTTCTTGAGTCGGCGACATGGTGGGGAGTATGAGTGACTAATTATGTGGCAGATGACGAACAATGCCATTAAGATTTGTCATGATGAAGCTGCAAGGAGAACAAGGGCCAGAGGAATGATTGCTTTCAGTACTGAAGGAGATTCCTTCCCTACTGAACTGACCCTGACCTTTGCCAAGTCATGCTGAAAACAAATCTTGAAAAGTTGAAATATAATTTACCTAACTTGCATAACCATGACCAAATGTGAAACATTTGCTTCATTTTCCGTTTTTTAAATTTAGCCAGCAGCGTGCAAGTTTTCGGGATAACATCAGCGTCCTTCCCGGAAGTGTGAGTCAAGATCCTCATTAAAAAAGGCATCAACATTTTCGAAATTATACAACCGTTTACAGTCAAATTCCTTCATTATAAGAACTCTGGGTCATTGTTTTTGTTCTGCCAAACGGTGAGACAAAATTTAAAAACTTGGAGCTAAGAAAAAGCCTTAATAAAAGTTAAAAATATTTGCACTGATCAAAAATAACTACAGGGAAACCCCCGAATCTCGCCATTTCAGTTGTTCAGATGTTCTCCTGCAGGTAAACATGACCCCAGAGCGTAGACAGCAGGAATGAGTCTGCTGATTGAACAATGCCTGCAGGCTACATGTAAAAGATTTACCCTTATGTTTTAACACTGAACTCTGTGGCATTTTAACCTCACAGGTGTCGTTTCCAAGACAACACTCAGAAAACATACACAAACACACGAACAAGGCCAGCCAAGCACAAACATAAACAGCTACGTAGTTCAACTGTAGAGTATGTGGCACATGCACAGTACCATTACCCCTTGGGATTTTTTCCCCTATCCAAAGAAAACTGTAATGTTTGCTTTTAGAAAATAAACAATTTCACAATAAAATGAGTCTCATACGGAGAAGCATTCAGACATGTTTTAGTGTTTAAAAGAATAAGTTTGTATTATCAAACATAATAACGTGCATGTTTTGTCCACTTGGTCACCGTCCGCACATCTGTGACTTTGAGTTACTGAACCGGTGTGACTTATCGCCATCAGCAGCTGGTGTATAAGGGTGCATATTACGTGTTTGTTTTTTATTGTTTGTTCAATAAAGCCAGGGGTGCTCATTTCGTCGATCGCAATCTGGAGGTAATAGTGGTTGATCGCGGCATGACATTAAAAAATATCAGTCTATCATTCATCCCATCACGATTGATATCTGAATTTGACATTCAGGTGACCAATCAAGCGCAAACAACGGCGCTAAGTGCAGCAGAACTTACGATGTCAGCCTATCAGCAATCCCGTTACTTGACTGAAATACAGGGTAACCAGTCAGATGACAACTAAATTTTGACCAATAGGTCACCGCTGATGCGCAAACAACGGCGCTAAGCGCTAAGCTAGTCAGATTTAAAGCCATTGCTAAAGCTTATGCTCATCAAAATTAATGAGGGAGCGGGACCAAGTAAGAAGACAAAAACATATCACTTTCATATGGAATGGAAGGTGGACTTTTTTTTGTGTGTGTTTTGATGTTTGCTTCATCTCCCAATCAACCAATACTAATGAATGGAAATGTGAAGCGGCATTTTCGGACTGTTCATGGAAAATGCAGCACCGACATTATTTGGCTCTACCTATTTATGTGAGGGAGCCTTTTCCTACATGAATATTATTAAGTCCAAATACCGTTCCGCCATGACTGATGAACATTTGGAAGTGTGCTTGAGGCTGGCTGTCAGCAGCTACTGTCCGGACTATGCATCCCTGGCTGATTCAATTCAGTGCAAGCCATCAAAGTAAACTCAGGTAATTACAAAAAAATTAAAATAAAATGTTAAAAGTTAATTATTATGTGTGTTTTGCAATATTGGCTCACTCGGTTATGCAAGGTACATCAACATACATTGTACATACAAAGAATACATTTGAAAATAATTACATGTTTTGCATTTTTGTGGTGGGTAGATCATTTTGACTTGGTCATTTTAACAAGTTATCAAGTAACTCGCATGCTTAAAAAGTGTGAGCACCCCTAAATAACGCTATCAGTATCAAAAGTGCACTTATACACATTAGTTGCGGGGGCATTACAATATATTCTAACTAGCGATAGAAAACTATATTAAATCAGCTAACATCGATATGTGTCCTTGTGTTGGCAAGCATTGAAGTGTTGTTGCAGGACACATTGCAGTATATCTTAGTTTTTATTGTCAAATTACCCCAAAAACTAGACAGACACTTTATTTTTTTAACAACTCTTTCTTCATGGCTCACCGCCATCATGCCAACGTATTTTCGCACAGAATATGGTGTATGGTTGCATAAAATTAGTGTAAGTGGAAATATGATTCCTACAAAGCTTTGAGGCAGAGATTTTGCTTCAACATTTTTCAAAATTGACTTACTTGTGTTACGATCTCAGCCTCCTGAACATCCTTTTACATAGTGCGATGTGATGGAAATATACTGACCTCCATCGAAAGACATGGTTCATCCATAACAGATGAGGATTTGATCTGGTTCCTATCATCACTTGCCTGAAAAGATTAGAAACACATTTTTGCGCGCACGAGTTGTAAACGCTTTTTTTTGTGTGTGTGCATTCCTCATCTGTGGTTATTTAGTTTGCTGGGGGCCGGTTGTGACCACAAAATGCTTTTCGTGCTCAACTCCATGCACTGTTTTCACCAGATGTGTTTCTTGTTTGTAAATGACTCATTTTCTTTTTCATGGAGCGTAAAAAATCTGCAACTAATAATGGTCAACATACCAGCACAGAAGACAGCCAAAATGCAAATTGCTGAGTGGGTCCGCTAAACACTATGGTCTATCTTCTCAAAGCTTCAAAGATGGAATTCCTGTCATTTGGCACCCAACCAACCATTGTCACACATGAACAAATAATAGGAGGGTAGAATGTCTAGATTAGAAGAAACCCTATTTTCTGTCCTTGATCGTTGGACTCACTTGGAAATAATGTTGAGAATACATGAATCCCATTCAGCCTGTTATCCAACTATTTAATTCTCTTCATGTACTTTTTTTTTTTTTTTCCTTCAATAAAAGGAGTTATGTGCACTACTGACTGCGCAATTAGACAACATATGCTCCTAGCTCATAACAATTAGGAACCAATCCAATACACTCTATGCCCTCTAGATTATACTGTGTCTCAATTTAAGTGTAGGCTGAAGCATAATAAAGAAGCAATGCAGGTTCAACTGAGTGAAAAAGAAAACAAAATAAATTAACACACCCGCAAGCTTATAAAAACAATGCAGGCCCTCAACTGACATCTGGAAACACTAAACTAATAGGTTGAGGGAAACATGTGGCCGTGTTTCTATATTTAAATGTGGCGAAACCGCCACAGGATACTTGCGAGATGATTCTCAGTGAGCAGAGCCAACATGGTTTATCACCCAGAGTGAATTAAAGGCCAGCGCTGGACTTTGAAGTTGGACAAAGCCATCCATCCATCCGTCCGTCCGTCCGTCCGTCCGTCCGTCCGTCCGCACGCCCGAACCGCCCGCCCGCCCGCCCATCCGCCCGTCCATCCATCCTCTGAACAGCTTATTCCAAACCTAAAATTAATTCAACTCATTTTTTGGGAAAAAACACATTTTAAAGAACATGCGTCAATACTGCTCCAATACCACACATTGATTGCAAATCATGGTCTGCAAAATGAATGAACTTTTTTGGCAAGCATCGGGTTTCTTGAGCCCCGTTGCCGACTCCAGGCGATCTCGCCACACTACCGCCCTCTCGCTCCCGCTCTTGCGCACAAAACCAGGCAAGTGACACACTGTGCTTGTGGAATTTTCAAGAAGCTGTCTTGTGTCTTTTTACTGTTACTTTATTTTGTAGTTAACACATAGGAGAAACATGCCATCTTACCAAACTCTTGTTTTCATTCCTCATCAAATTTTTAATCCTTTTACATACAGCCCCTAGTGTTCAAAATGAGACAATACATAACTGAAATGCCTTGTGTTACAGCCTACTTTACGTGAAAATGTAAGGGAATTTTTTTTTTTTTTTTTTATAATAATTGGTTTACAGGATACTTCTGTGCCCCGCCATGTTGTGGTTTTCATGTGTTTGTTGGGTTTTGGGTGTGTCTGTGGGTACGATCATGGGGATTTTGGGGGCTTTTTCTTTCTTTTATTTTATTGTATTGTGGATGTCCAGCACTTTGAGTTGCATTTTAAATGTATGAAAGGTGCTATATAAATAAAGTTGATTGATTGATTGATTGATAAAATAAAACATTTTCATCATGATTGCAAGACAAAACGGCATTATCAAGTATCAGTACTCTGAATCGGTGACTACGTAATTGTAATTATACTCATAATCGGTCGGGGGGGGGAAAAAAATAATAAAAAATAAAAAATAAAAAAAAGACCGTGATTGGCGCTTCCCTAATTATCTTATCAATTTTCAACTCAGTCAGCAAAAATTTACTTACAACCAGACCTCCACATACTTCTTGGCTTGGATTGAGAGAGACCCTGCACGGTGCTCACCACACCCACTCACAACTTGTCTATTTGTGTTGAAACAACTGCCTCACTTGACCTCAATTGCTTTATAAATCCCACTGCATAAACAAGGACCGTGGTATCTCTTTGACCACATTCACACAGAGTTAGCAATGCAGCTACATCTTATTATAATTGTGGGCCATCTCTTTTATCAGCGATTGAAGGCTCCATTCAGGCACAGCAGTGCATGGCTACAATTAGCCTTATCTAGTGAGATTCTAAAGAATGCTTGATAGTTTGCTCTCTTGGCTCAACGACTGACTCATATTATGCAACTTGTTGGCCTCAACACCCGCTGTTCTTCTCTATACATCACTTAGCTCTTGAACAAAATACCTCAGGTTGCGATCTCTGACATTCCCCAAACTCAAAACACCAGACGCATGAGACAGGGTGGAGGGGTTAACAACAGAACGACAGGGATCCAGACAAGCGTCGGCGGTAAAAAACTGAAGTGGTTCTGTTAACAATCTTATAATAATATCCTGCATGGTTGGATTGTACTGTGATTGGCCAGCTTTTTAGTCACTGTTGATGCAATCATTGGATAATATAATGATCAGTCATTTTCATGAATCATACAAATGGTCAAGAGTGAACACAAAATGCATATCTTGGAAAAATCTTTAAAGGTCTATTTTTTTTTCCTTTTCATATCCTTTTCATAAATCGAATGTGGCTCACCAAACTTCTACCCTTGTTATTTATCATTTTGCAAGTTCCTGTGCAAAGAAATGTAGCTGTTGTTTATTTCTACTGGGCCAAACACTGAATAGAAAGATTTGGGAAAAATGTATCATCTGATGTAGGCTCTTTTTGTAAACTTTATTTTAACATTACAACTATTTCTAATATTTGTAAGCTTTTGTTCTGGCATTGTTGTCTTGTTGAAGAACACAAAAGTATAACAAATGTTATACTTAAGAAGTTTTGGGTGACTTGAAAAGTGTAATGACTACAACTGCACTGAAAAATGTTGACTGTGTTGCAACAAACCAAACATGTCCTCAGCCTACTATAAGAGCTTCAGCCTGTTTTCCCGATGATTTGTGATTGAATGACCTAGACTGAACATGTTTGAATAAATGAATAAAATGAAACTAAGCTGAACTGAAACAAGAGTGGTCTCTGAAGCACTCAACAGGGGCAAGCTTTTAAACTGTGTATTTACTCTACACTAGCAGTTTTTACAATGACACTTAGTCTTGTTACTCCTTTGTTCTCCAACCAAAAGCAACCATGCGTACATACCACAGTGTTAAAGAGTACATTTAACATAACCACATTGTGGGTCGTAATATAAAAAGTACCAAAACCAAAACACTACGGCAGTATATCATGATCTGTACTTCCAAGAACTGTACTGGGATCACAAGTCATCATGTGGTTTTTGCTCCTTCACTGCCAAGACCACTGAGCTTACTAATGTGCTGCAGCCAAGACACATGAACAAAAATTATATGACAGACATTGACATCCTTTGCAGGAAGAGAGTTTAAAGAAATTTCTGTGAGGAAGACTGAAAGGTTTTCGTTCACTTAGATAAGCAAATATGTGTTGCTCCATTGGAATGTCCTTGCAATATGGGCAATAAACCCTCTGTCACAAACCACCCAGTGACTTTCCAAGGATGGAAGATGCAACTAAGAAAAGCTTAACGTCACCAAAGACAAGGCTCAGAGGGTCAATTATGCAAAAAATGACAAGAGTTTGCTAATTACTGAGCACAGGAAGAGCTTTACAGTAAACAGTTCATGATGAATGTGGCAGGAAATTCCATCGTACATGGGAAGTCAACCAAAAAATGTTCTTTATAATATAATATGTCGAATAAGACAGCGTATTAGGGCCACGTATAAATATATATATATATATATATATATATATATATATATATATATATATATATATATATTTATTTATTTATTTATTTTTTTAAGAGGGTGGGGGCAGTATTCAGAGAAAAAGAACTTGCAAATTTATAAAATGGCAAGTGAATGACGGAGAGCAGCAGATTCGACACATCAACTTAGATTAAAAAAAATAAATAAAAAATACCAAAATGTATGAATGTTTAAATAATAATTCTGGAAACATAAATGTACAAGTAAATATACATTTTAACAAATTAAATTGAATGCTTGATCTTCAGGGTGTGGACCTTCGCAAAGCGAGGTGTCTTTGTCGCTGGCCGTACCCAATGCTTCAAATCGTGAATGCTTAACATCCATCCATTCATCCATCCATTTACTACCGCTTATCCGAGGTCGGGTCACGGGGGCAGCAGCTTTAGGAGGGAAACCCAGAACTCCCTCTCCCCAGCCACTTCAACCAGCTCCACCGGCAGGATCCCAAGGCGTTCCCAGGCCAGCCGAGAGACATAGTCTCTCCAGCCTGTCCTGGGTCGTCCCCGGGGCCTCCTGCCGGTGGGACATGCTCGGAACACCTCCCCAGGGAGGCGTCCAGGAGTCATCCGAACCAGATGCCCGAGCCACCTCAGCTGGCTCCTCTCAACGCGGAGGAGCAGCGGCTCGACTGAGTCCCTCCCAGATGACCGAGCTTCTCAACCTATCTCTAAGGGAGAGCCCGGACACCCTGCGGAGGAAGCTCATTTCGGCCGCTTGTATCCAGGATCTTGTTCTTTCGGTTACGACCCACAGCTCGTGACCATAGGGTTGAGGGTTGGAAAGTAGATCGACCGGTAAATTGAGAACTTCGCCTTTCAGTTCATCGCTTTCTTCACCACAATGGACCGATACAGAGTCCACATCACTGCAGACGCTGTACCGATCCGCATGTCGATCTCCCACTCCATCATGCCCTCACTCGTGAACAAGACATCAAGATACCTGAACTCCTCCACTTGGGGGAGGATCTCATCCCCGACTCGGAGAGGACACGCCACCCTTTTCCTACTGAGGACCATGGTCTCGGATTTGGAGGTGCTGATCTTCATCCCAACCGCTTCACACTCGGCTGCGAACCGCTCCAGCGAGATGCTTAACATCATACGGTTAATCTCTGCTATCTCCTGATTTGAAAACCCGACCGAAAAGTATTGGCGCAAACATTCAAGTAGTAAGCTATGTGTATTTCTCGTAAGTTTCAGTTTTTTTTTTCTTGCAAATCTGCCACTTTATAAATTCAAAATTTGCAACTTTATAAAGCGGCAAATTTGCGAGTTTTGTTCTCTGAATATTGCCCCCACCCCCTAAAAAATATGTATTTGCATGTGTCCCGAATACACCGTCGTAGAATGGGCCCCCAATAGTCTAAACATGGCATTCTGATTAATAATGTGTTTGCGCAATATGTGTTAATAGCAAGCAATATCCACCTTTTTTTTCATCTCAGGGTGCATCTATTTTGCCACTTGCTTTAATTATACTCATATTCAACAAACTCAATAGAGGGACCACATTGAACATTTTCTGATGCATGCCCGCCACACAATAACAAAAAAACAAAAACAAAAAAAACAAAAAAAAACAAAAAAAAATCCAATTACTTTATGAGACCGTCACTATCACTCACCATCTCCACCCCCTGAGGGAAGGCTGTCCCTTCCCAGTCCTTCTTGGGGAATCGCTGAATGATTTTCCCGCATCCCTCTCCTGACCCTGCAATTAAAATGGACAAAGAGAGAAACATGATATCAAAGATTCAAATAAATAATCTCATTAGTATGACAATTTACAGTTCAGTACATCATATGATGTTAAAAAGTAATTTTGTTTTTCAAATTGACATGACAACCTGAAGATTCATAATATTGAAAAACAGACTAGTCGGTCAATTAATATTATATTCTCACATGCAGACATCAAATTGGTGCTACGTAAAAGATAAAAACCTAGTTGCTGTATTGTGCATAATTAAGTAAAACCAAAACAGTTTGCTAATATTTCCCTGTAGTAGAGAATGAAACTGTATAAAAATTATGTATCATGATTATCAACATTATCACGATATTGCCCAAGAAAATGTATCAAAAGGCACCGAAAGGACTGTGGCACATTATTTTTTAATACAAAAAAAAGCAAAATATTTACTACTTGACATTAGAAATTGCAAAACGTAACATAAAAAATACATTTTTATGAACACACAAGATTTAAGATGCACAAGACATAGTGATAGGACTCAATCAAAACATAACCATTTAATTGGGGCTTTTATATTTAAGATTAGTTAATAAAATTTAAAAATTACGAGAATGAGTAATATTTTTCAATTCAT
The DNA here is from genome assembly GCF_051991245.1 of Festucalex cinctus. Classification (NCBI taxonomy): domain Eukaryota; kingdom Metazoa; phylum Chordata; class Actinopteri; order Syngnathiformes; family Syngnathidae; genus Festucalex; species Festucalex cinctus. The sequence goes on from NC_135414.1 coordinate 5,719,974, forward strand.
ATTATATACATGCAATTTAAAATATACTTTGGGCAATTTTACAACCAACTTCTGTAACAGAAATACATCTCCAGATGATTTGATTTAACCTAACAATAATCAAAATGCTCCAAGTTAAAAATTGAGATAGACTATTTTCAAACTTGTAAATCACTTTTTGAACTCAAGTTAACTATTCCTTTTTGAGACTCCAGACTAGTGCTGTTGCTGAAAGATTTAAAAGATCTGAAAACAAATCAAATAATCTTTACAAATACCATAGCTAAAATGTAAGGGGAGCCAGTGAGGGGATGCCAGAATTGGAGTTATGTGCTCCCTCTTACGAGCTCCAGTAATGCAGCCAGGATGTAAGGCATGCTGTTTCTAAGTTCTATTGAGAAAGGAGACGCTTGACCCTAGTCAGCAGCCTCAACAGAACTCACATGCCAGCCAGGCCCAATTTAAAATCCAAGTTGAAGACTGCTGGCTTTAGATAAGGTGCCAGGGGGCCCAAGTCAGCAGGATGGGATGTACAAGGACCATTGGGACCAAACTTAAAACCTAAATTTCTAAATAATCCTAAACCTAAATAAAAGAAAACAGTCTTTTCATTTTCATTCGGAAAATAGGTCCCACCCAGGCAATGATGTACAAATAACACATTGAATTTTTTTGAGTAATTCCCACAAACTGTGTTGTGGTTTAAAAATAAAATAAAATAAATAAAAAATAAAAAATAAGGCCAATGTATTGATAAACTACCAAACTTCCCCAATGCTCAAATGGTTTCCCTTATTGCATTCCATTTTTCCGAGGTTAAATGGCTCTGCCCCAAACTTCAGTAGCTTCCTCTTTGTTGAACATTACGTGACTCTTGTAAAGTTGCACTAAAACCATCCCCTTAAGTTAGACGACCAAGCAAAATCCTGACAATCGCATGTAGAGAAACTCCTTTCTACTATGGTCACTCAGGTCTTTGCTGCAGGTCAATCAGTGCCAAATTAAACTCAATCTACAATCAAGCGGAGTGATGCAACTTAAGGGCAACATATTGGCACTTGCCTGATCTCGACCAGGAAGGAATTTATTTACACAAAAGCTAAAACACATTTTACAATCAGACTGAACTGCTGCTGTTAAACTTGACTGAGTAAGAGGCCCCAACGTTGCTCCACTATATCTTGCACACAAAGTGCATCATTAATAACATACAAAGGGATCGTAAAGATGTCCTATTATCTGCCACAACACAACACTAAACACCGCAAATGGCTTTTGTTTATTTTGCTGTTACACAACATGTCAACATGAGTTTGATTTTGTACCCGTTTCCGTAATTAATCAATTTCATAAGGTTATAGTTCAGGCCCTCTGTAAAAGCATTGGAACAGTGAGGCAATTTCCTTCATTTTTGTGGTACAAATGAAAATGTTTGACATCAAATGTATGTTTGGCCATCCCTAATCAATACCATAATCAAAGGAAGCGTGCCACAAGTCATCATGATGACATGCTGCTGACTGCTCCTAGCTCTTAATAACACTGATTCTCCCAAAATGCAGACTTTTTTCTGCACTCCGTATCCCCCCCAACCTTATCCCCCACAACTTTACATCTCCAACTGCCTTCCTTTGTATTCTTGAAGCCTAATTTATGCCTCCACGTTTGCTCTCGCGGCGATGAGCGCCGTCGATCACATGATCGACGCGAGGCATGAATTTTAAGTGCTGCGTCGCTAGTGGCCGGCCGACGTGCACACGTCGCCAATCCTTGGACGCACGTCGATGGCGGGGCGTCGCTCGCTTCTGATTGGTCCATTCGATGGCGTTTTTTCTTTTTTTTCTCTCTCTCTCTCCCCGCCCCCCGCCCAGATAGTTTCCGTGAAGGCAACTGGCGGCGCAAATCGACTTCCCTGCTCGGAGACCACGGCTGTGCATGTGGATATGTGCCTGGGACGAGAGGCGGAAAACAACAATAACAAATAATAAAATAAAAAAATAAAAAACTGTGTTCGCGAAGCGCACGGCTGTTGTGTTTTGGCGAGTTTACGGCCGACACCGGTGCAAATTGGCAATAATAAATTGCCACTGTGATGAACTTACTCTCCCCCCGGCTTTGTTTCGTGTTTCTGAATTAAATTGAACTTCCTGAATCCGTCATAAAATGCAGAGGAATCGCCACTCTGTGGCGGCCCAGCCATAGCGACAGCGAGACTTGGTGTGAAACTCCAGCAGACACCGATGTGTATTGCGCACAAGTCGGAAGGCAAACGCACGAGCGGAGCTCCAACGTGACGCCTCGACGCGAGCCTCTCGCAGAAGCATACTGAGGCCTCAGTACCAGAATTACTATCGCGGCAACACATCATCAGTAGGGTAAAACTAACCTGTCTCACGACGGTCTAAACCCAGCACACGTTCCCTATTAGTGGGTGAACAATCCAACGCTTGGTGAATTCTGCTTCACAATGATAGGAAGAGCCGACAACGAAGGATCAAAAAGCGACGTCGCTATGAACGCTTGGCTGCGCGAGAGGCCTCAGTATGCTTCTGCGAGAGGCTCGCGTCGAGGCGTCACGTTGGAGCTCCGCTCGTGCGTTTGCCTTCCGACTTGTGCGCAATACACATCGGTGTCTGCTGGAGTTTCACACCAAGTCCCGCTGTCGCTATGGCTGGGCCGCCACAGAGTGGCGATTCCTCTGCATTTTATGACGGATTCAGGAAGTTCAATTTAATTCAGAAACACGAAACAAAGCCGGGGGGAGAGTTTCACCGGATGCGGTTGCGGTGCGGTGCGTCTTGACTGCGTGCTCCGGACGGGTCAATTTTTTTGTCAATCCACACCGGCTCCGCACAGCTGCGGTCCGGCAGCTCCGTCACCGCCCACTTCCCAACGTGTCTCACGGGACCGCGCGCGCGCGATCATGTGGCATTTCACACGACAAACATACAGAAAGTCTGTGCTCAACAGAGAAGCAGAAAGAGAGGTGGACTTCTTTTGATTTAACCTTTTCTTCTTCCTCTGCTATGAGATTCCATGCAGCATCCTTTTTTTGGTTGTCCTTATAAAAAGGATGTGCCGTGTCATATATTAGTTTGTGGTTTTCCACCTCCAATATAAACCTCTCCTCGTCCATGTTCGCTGGCGTCTAAACCGTGAATGAGCACATGGCCCGGCGACGCCCACGTCACGTTTTGCTGAAAAGCTTGCGAAATAGGAGCTGGCGAGTGTTTTATTCTGAAAGGTAACCGGAAATTTATTTTGAAACTGCGTCGGTCTTCCTGTCCCGCTCGATGTGTTTTGTGCTAGCTTGCCTTTTCCTGGAGGCCTACCGCTGCGGCGTCCGGCAAAAATAGAAAATAGGTCTTTCCTTGCGGAAGGCCTGCGGCACGCCGCAGCTGAGACGCAGTCGACACGCAACGCACCCGCAAGCGGTGTAAACTGCACCATTCGAATGAATGGAATCTAATTGCTTGCGTCGCCGGACCGCACCTCAACCGCACCGCAACCGCACCGCAACCGCATCCGGTGAAAACCCAGGGTAAGTTCACCACCGTGGGAATTAATTATTGCCAATTTGCACCGGTGTCGGCCGTAAACTCGCCAAAACACAACAGCCGTGCGCTTAGCGAACACAGTTTGTTTTTTTTGTTATTGTTGTTTTCCGCCTCTCGTCCCAGGCACATATCCACATGCACAGCCGTGGTCTCCGAGCAGGGAAGTCGATTTGCGCCGCCAGTTGCCTTCACGGAAACTATCTGGGCGGGGAGAGAGAAAAAAAAGAAAAAACGCCATCGAACGGACCAATCAGAAGCGAGCTACGCCCCGCCATCTACGGCGTCCAAGGATTGGCGACGTGTGCACGTCAGCCGGCCACGAGCGACGCGGCACTTAAAATTCATGAGCTCATCGACGCGAGAGCAAACGTGGAGGCATAAATTAGGCTTTAAGCACCCGTTCAAGGTGTTGAGCACTTTATCCCCCGCAACTGTACATCAACTGCCTTCCTTTCTTATCATAAGTACCCTTTCAACGAGTTCAGCACCTACTAGCCTGCTGCTAGATGGGACAATTGTATGCTACATTTCTCCAATTTATATGTAGCGCTTTGTTCGTATGTAGTCAGATTGCACATCTTCATGTGAAATAAAAACATTATTTTTGAAGTTATACCTTCTGTTTCTGTGTTTTTTCAAAACTGAAATTGAACTGTTTGGGTGGTAATTTCATTCTTCTGTCCTAGGAATATGTGATATTTCCAGAGTAGATTTTTATTATTGGTGTGTAGACTGCAATCAAATTCCCATTCACGAAAGATTTTCAATAGAAATACTTCAGATGCAGCTATAAGAAGAATTCTAATATATATTCTAATAATAAGAAGAATTCTTTTACGGCAAATTCAAAATGTTTCTTGGCACAAAAGACAAAACAGGATGCTGGTGAGTACCTACTGGCCCCTCCCTCCATCCTCAAACACAATCGTTTGCAAAATGCAAAACAATTTGCAGCTCAATGGAGACAACGAACACCTCGAGATGAAATCATTAGTTCTGCAAAGGAGGGGGGGTGGTCATGCAGCGAAAAAGGAAAATTCCGGGAGTGCCAGCTTGCTTACAGCTTGCTCTCAACAACTTGTTCAGACCTACACTTCTGCTAAAAGAGGGTGAATATCATGATAAGGCTTTTGGGTCTGTGGTTCATGTACATTGCTTGAATAAGTACCGTATGTAAGCTTAAACACACTTGACCTGGAGTTATCTTTATGCCTGAGTATGTGCGGGAATAATAGTAGTAGTCATGCTAGTAAAACAGCAGTCTGCTTGACAGTTACGTGTATTTTGGATTTTGCAGATCCTCTAATTGAAAACATATGCCCGGAATGCTCCGAATTCTAATTTTCCAGCAAGGATGAAAATAAATGACGGAATTCCTCACATTCCATGAGGCGACTCTCTCGTATTAAAACAAGCTGCGCTCTCCAATGCTCCCGGATATAAAAAAAAAAGAACACCATCAGAAAGAATAATAGAAGACAGGCTGAGAAGACACATGCTATTTTTAACATCTGCTCACAAGATTCAAGGATTGAGTACAGTACTTTAAAAAAAAAAAAAAAGAAAAGCCAGTTAAGTCCTTGAGCAGAAATGATTTGTAATCAGATAATTTGATGTGTGACATCAGAACCCGCATCTGATATGTTTCAATACGACAAGATGGGAGTAGTGAGTTCAATCACTGTTAACCATCACATTTTCTGCTTTATAATGTGCACAAAATGCAATAAGATTTCCGGCATCCCTTGTCTAGATTATTACTCATGTGTTAAAGTGCTACTACATTTGGACATTTTTTGGAAATTTTCTCATAATTCATTCCCTATTTAAAAACTCATTGAGATTAAAAATCTTTTTCCCAAGTGTGACCTGGCCAATAAACAGTACTTACAGTATTTGTACTTAGGGGTTCAAGTGTGAACCCTACAAGGCACGTCACGAAAATTTGCACCTTGGAGAACAAAAATGTGAATAACTGTCACACGACATGCGCAACAAGAGGGGAAAAACAAAAACAAACTGCACTTCCTGTGTGCTAAATGCAAATGGAAAAGGATTTCTGGTATATTTCAATTAGAAAAGATTGTATTTCACGGCTATGATTATTATTAAAGTGCTCAGGAAATTTTTATATTTATATTTGTGACCTTTGAGATCTATAATTTTAACATGCGCAAAAACTGATTCTGTGTTTTATGCAGTCTATTGTACAAAATTTTGAAACACAAATGACAAAACTTCGGTTTCTTAATCAATCCTTAGAAACTAGCTTGATTTTGAAAAAAAAAAAAACATGCCTATGTCTTAACAAATTGTTGAACTTCCCCAATGTTCAGATGTAGTTACTTCCCGGATGTAGTTGCATGCTCTAGTCTATTTCCAAGGCTGTATGGCATTGCGCCAAAGAAGAAACATTATCAATACCAACATATTCAAATACACTGTAAGTGATGCATCAATCTGACCTTATGTTTGGTTTTATCAGCTACCTTAAATGTCAAATTTGACTAAATGGTTGTACTAAAAACATTCCCTGCTATGAATTTGAGTTTAATTTGCATAGTCAAATATAAACATACAAAAGTCTGATTTGTGTTCCATTTTATCAACAGGCATATATGGCGTTAGATTTGTGCCACAATTCCGTGCGTAACAAAATGTGTTTCGTACGTACAAAATGTGTTTCGTACGTACCAAAAATGTCTTTCGTACGTACAAAATGTGTTTCGTACGTACCAAAAATGTGTTTCGTACGTACAAAATGTGTTTCGTGCGTACAAAACAGTCCTCGCGCACGCTTGCTTCGTCTCTCCTCAACACGTACGAAACTTTGATTTACGCTTGCGATGCAAGAGTCGAGGCGTGATATTTGTGCCACAATTCTTAACCAATCAAGAGTCGGACAGGAAAGCAAATCCTGATTGGCTGTTTAATATCCAATCAGGCAGAACTTTGACAACGTGTCGTCACGCCGCGTTGCATCATGGGCGTAGTTTTTTTTTGTTTTGTTTTTTGTTTTTTGTTTTTAAACAAGAACTCGGTCCTTTCCTGTTTGAATTTTTGTCTGTATTTCTGCTGATTTTTATTTACTTAATCGAAGTTTTGTTATGTTACGGGATGAATCAGCTCCGAACTGCTTTCCTGCTTAGCGGAAGAAGGAGGGAAAACAAGTTTTAGCGCTCATGGTGATGTTGGATGACGGCATAAAATAGAAGAAAAAAAAAAAGAGAAGGGGCTAACCTGCTACTTACGTTTTCATTATGGTAAGTTACAAAATACTGTACTGTATTTAAGTCAGTAAATCCTATAGTTTTGTCCTCTTTTGATCGTGCTACTATCATTACAATCTTAAACAATGCATGCCATCATGAGTGGCGTTGTATAAGAAGTAGAAAAGAAAATGTTAGACCATCCATTTTTCTTTAGTAATTAGTGCCTGGTACCACTAAAGGTATATCGTGAATAACAGAAAACATTGAATACATAAGTGTTTGGCAGTCCAATGCCATAGTTATTGGCGTAAGAATTGAATTCATTTTGGTTACAAGACAACCATACACCATGACTAGCAGCTATTGAAATAAACATGTTTGCCCAAAATAATTGTTTTACTAATGTGAGAAACATGGTTGATCTTGTCATTTTTCCATAACAACAGATAGACAATTAAAAATCTGAGCGCTAACCTTGGGTTTTGTTTTTATTACCAGGCAACAAAGATGACAAAGGACCCAGAATGCACCTGATGACACCACAACAAGTGTCAAAAACACCACGAGAAGCAGAAGATGAAGAAGTGGAGTGGAAAAAATATTGATATCACGCTATTGGCCCATGCAATATGCATATAACAGACATGCAATAAGTTTCATATGGAATTTTTTGCTTTTATCTGAATTTGACCAGTCAGCCACTTGCTAAAATGTGCACCACCATCCACTAGTTGAACATTATTGAAGTCATTACAATTAAATAACTCTGAATACATTTTACTGCATGAGAAATATAATTTGTTCATTAGATAATAAAATCATCATCAGTCATTTCTTTAGATCCATATTAAATATTGCAATATCTATTGCTATATTCAGCAAAATCGCGTATTGCATGATTTTCCAATTTTGTGCAGCCCTAATTCCTGACGTTTTTGAGCCAGCTGATGAGACCAATTTGACTTAGTCATTAAAATGTCTGTAGGAAGAGTCAGAACGTGAAGCTTGAGCTTGACAGCAGAGAAATCAAGAGCTCCTGAAGAATGACATTAACATTGGACTATCATAATTTGAAGTTCGAATAGTTGTAATGGCCTGTTTTGCAGCATACCAAATCAAACATTTTTAAAATATTTTTTCTCCTGTAAGTTGTCGACACTTTTACTGAACTTATTTAAATGTGTCTTGCAAACAGTATCATTGACAATTAGAAAAATAAAAAGTGTCACACACACTGTATTCGGAACAACCTGTAAACAATAACCAAAATACTATTGCAGGTACAGTGCCAATGCAGTACATGACACATTTATGGTTTCAAGATTGAAGTGCGGAAGTGCACACACTGCACATTTGCCCATCATTGACCAAGAAGACCTCAGAGTACTGTACTCACAATGATGTATTGAGAATGCAAGACCCAAGAGGTTCCACAGATGAAAATATATTACACATTGTATTTGTAATTGACACTTAATGATGCATTATCGATCAACAAACAGCAAACTGTACATTTTGTTTTTAAATCAAATGAATCGCCCTCAGTTACAGTGCATCTTTGCAGTTTTTATTTCAAGTTTTACACACAGTAGGCATGGTAGACTGCTATTGTGGAGCCATCCATCGCCGTCCCATCCATCTCAGCTGTACTCTCTATCCTTAGACATCGTATTGATGACTGTGACCCGGATATAGAAACGATGCACAATCTGGATTGGTTTACCTGGTAAATTGGAAACAAACAAAAGCTCAAGGTTATTAATTGTAAAACGTGAAACAATCATATCCATCCATCTTCATGTAGTTATGGGAAAACAATGTGACCATCCATGTTTCTACAGTTTCTTGTTCATGTTAAATGTCTAGTACAACTAAGGGTAACCACTTCATAACCTCTGCAGCTATAATGTGATGCTCTTTTGAGGGAGAACAGTCAGAAGACCTTTGCAATAATCAAGTCTACTGGAAATAAAAGCATGAGTCAGGTTCTTCTGGTATGGAGCATGCAACCCTTCTGTCGAAGTCTTTTAGGTGGTAAAAGGCTGCTTTAGTGATTTGTTTGAGATGGCATTTATGTGCACAAGTATACAGGTAATGACAACAAAATTAACTCGTGAATTGAATTCAAGAGCTGATATCTCGTAATTTTCCACGATTTTCTAATCAATATCACTAACGTACTTAAAAATCAGTAACTATGGCATTGTGTTAACAGTGCTTTTGGACATTCCATGTTTTTTTCTGTCTGTTAGTTACACGATATACATTTGGTGGCACTAGGCACTAAAAATGCATAAGAAAATAAAGAAAGGGGGTGGTGATTTTTTTTTCTTCATCATAACTATGCACATCCATTGCCAATGTCGTGTATGTAACTATTACATACAATTTTGATTGTCTTGGAAGCCTGTGTGTGATAGTGGCCAAGTTAAAAGATGCTACTTTTATGCTACTTACCGTTATGAAAATGTTGAAAGTAGTCTTCGATTCGGAAGTTAGCGTCCCCCCCAACGGTCATCCAACGGTCCCATGAGGGCTAAAACTTGTCTTCCGCTAAGCAGGAAAGCAGTTGGGAGCTGCTTCACCCCGTAATATAACAAAACTTTTGTTAAGTAAATAAAAGTCAGCAGAAATGCAAGATAAAATACAAACAGGAAAGCACCGAGTGCTAGTAAACAAAACAAAAAAAAACCTAAAAATCGAAGAAGCGCCCATGATGCAACGCGGCGTGACGACACGTTGTCAAAGTTCTGCCTGATTGGATATTAAACAGCCAATCAGGATTTGCTCTCCTGTCCGACCCCTGATTGGTTAAGAATTGTGGCACAAATATTACGCCTCGACCCTTGCATCGCAAGCGTAAATCAAAGTTTCGTACGTGTTGAGGAGAGACGTAGCAAGCGTGCGCGAGGACTGTTTTGTACGCACGAAACACATTTTGTACATACGAAACACATTTTTGGTACGTACGAAACACATTTTGTACGTACGAAACACATTTTTGGTACGTACGAAACACATTTTGTACGTACGAAACACATTTTGTTACGCACGGAATTGTGGCACAAATCTAACGCCATAGGCATAATGCAGTGCTGTGGTAATCATTGTCAGTGGAGTTTCCCTCAGTATCAGTTTTAAACTTTACTGGAAAGAACGCTTCCATTGTGGTCAGGGTCACAAGTCTGAATCCAACCATAAACTTCCAAAATACAAACATGGAAAGAAAACAAAGAAAGGCGCAAAACCAAAATACAGCCAATGAATAACAATGTTTTATCATACGCTGAAAACTGTAGATTACCGCTCATTGAAAAATGTAAAAAAAAAAAATACATTTAAAAAGACATTAGAATTTTTGGGGCGGCACGGTAGTCGAGTGGTTAGCACGTCCGCTTCCCAGTTCTGAGGTCTCCGGTTCGAGTCCAGGCTCGGACCTTCCTGGGTGGAGTTTGCATGTTCTCCCCGTGCCCGCGTGGGTCTTCTCCGGGTACTCCGGTCTCCTCCCACATTCCAAAGACATGCATGGCAGGTTAATTGGCCGCTCCGAATTGTCCCGAGGTGTGCGTGTGAGTGTGGATGGTTGTTCGTCTCTGTGTGCCCTGCGATTGGTTGGCAACCAGTCCAGGGTGTCCCCCGCCTACTGCCCAGAGCTAGCTGAGATAGGCGCCAGCAGCCCCCGCGACCCTTGTGAGGAATAAGCGGTCAAGAAAATGGATGGATGGATGGATTAGAATTTTTGTATTTTGTATTGTATTGTATTTGTAGTACATTTGGAATACGTTTCCAGTCTTGCCAAGCCATTATTTCAATATTTCTTTGTCTGACTATAAAACAAAGCAGATTATGGGATTGAAATAACATATTTTCACAAACCAAACCAAAACACATGGTAGCGCTTCAAGAAAAGGCATTCACTACAAGAAATCCAAATTATGTCTCCTGCTGTTTAACAAGATGATATATTTTCATTGTCACTGGATATTTGTTTCACTTATTTATTTAAATTCATTTTACTGCGCGTTCTATACAAAATGTGTTTATTCTGAATAAAAAATGTCATATAAAATTACCATTAATTTACCGTAATGCAATTTTAAGGGAAAATGATATATTGGGCTCTATAGGTCTTTAAAATATCAATGCAATCATTACATAAGTGTGAATAAACAGTAGAATGTGACAGACAAAAAAAAGAGGATAAAAGGTCAAACTTTTTTTTTTTTTCATGAAAGCACTTGTTTGTGGGTGTGCCAAGTGAGCCAGTAGCACAAAACAAGCCATCTTTGAGATTTTGCAACAAAGACTCAATTCATGATGCTTTCAGATGATAAAGCTGAGTATGAACTCTGTAACAACTTCAACGCAAGGCATTCATTAACTTCGTCAACACTGCACATCGGAACTTGTCTTCCGCTGATTCTGCTCAACAATTCTGTCACCAGAAACTGTATGTTGCTAATTTGCCTTTAGGCAAGCTTATTCCCCCACGATTACGCCATGTTACATAAGAAATCTCCCAATTCAAACCAGAGGATACTAGATCAAAAAACATGTATGACATACACAACACTTTGGGCTAATATCGCTTCACTTCATTTTCCATCCATCAATCCATTGTCTCCATTGTGTATCCTGTTACGGTTCACAAGAGCTGGGCCCATCACGGCTGATCACTCGCTTGCGCCATTTTGTCCTCCTGCTTGAAATGCATTGTGGTCTATATTAACCTGTTGAGTGACCATCGATGCGCACTACTTTTCCAAGTGCAGCATTCGTAATTTTGAGTGCACTACATTTTTTTTCTCTGGACATTCGGACACCCCTAAAAAATGGTGTGACACCTATACAGTGTACTATAAAGGGATATAGCATTGACATTTGTAAACAGCCATAGAGCATTGGCAGGGCTACAAAAAGTGCTATAAAACTACCTGGCATTCAATGTTTCAGCTGCAGAAAAAGCCTTGGCTAAAGGTGAGAAATGTGACTAGCCCATTACAACGGGCAGAGAGAGAATGTACTGGCATCCATTGTACACAGCTGGCCTAAACATAGTGCGGCTTTTAGCATACCAGACTCAGCAACCCCTGCACCGTCATGGACATCATGACAGATCATGAGAAAATGTGAACAGAGAAAAGAAAATGTCCAAAATCCTACGGTGCACTACCTTTCAGGCAAATGTAGAATTATACCCTTTTTACAGAGCCTGCTAATTAGGAGATGTGTCTGATTGTTGAGGCTATTGATTGAATGTAACTGTTGATATGCTTGTGCTTCCACCTTGGAGGATGTAAACACGAGCAAACCCACTCAAGTACAGGTAAAACACATAATCATGTACCCACACATACTATGAAGGCCCCAAAACTTTAAAACGGATATGAACCAGGAACAATAATCCATGTCAGGCAAGCCATAAAGGATGAATGGGTATTTGTATCACACCTGCTTGGAAACGAATGAATCTGCTTACCATCACAATATCCAAGAGTCTAGGGGATAAAAATAGAGCGTGACTCTATTCAGAACGCTTAATGAAGCCAGGAACATTTTGTCCCATGAGTGTTTAAAAATAAAAAAATAAATAAATAAATAAATAAATAAAATAAAAAAAAATTTTAAAAAAATTGTGCGTTGGCGACAGGATGCACAGAGCTGATGAAAGTCACTGTTTTGCTATTGTGCAGAGCAAACAAACTACACTGGCTAAGAGGTTTCAGCTGTTCTGGCCCTATATCGGATGCCACTGCATGAGGTAAATAGTGACCTATTTCACTTAAGAGGACATGTTGATTCCTCCTTTCAGCTACTTCAAGCAAGTAATACATTACGATGTATTTGATGCCCCCCTAAAATGTTTATCTTTGCCTCTATTATAGATCTAAACTATAAATATACCACAGATGAGAGCTCTTCCCCAACGTACAAAGATGTTAATCTTAAAGGGATACTTCACTTATATAGTCCATTATAGCAATAAAAAGTTAATATTTTGTCTAAAATTAACTTGATACTTTCATTATTTTTCATGTACAATTAGTACCTTTAAAAACACATTTTGAAACTTGCTGTCGACTGAAAATGACATCACAAGGGCTCAGGTAACCATTCACAGCTCACATATTTTCTAGGTTTGGTCAGGTGACATTCACAAGCTGAGCTGTGATTGGGTACCTGAGCCCTTGTGATGTCATTTTCAGTCGACAGCAAGTTGCAAAATGTGTTTTTAAAGGTACTAAGTGTACATGAAAAAATAATGAAAATATCAATTTTATTTAAAAAAAAAATCAAATTTATTATAGGCAAAATATTAATGTTCGATTGCCAAAAATGGCCAAATAAGTAAAGTATCACTTAACCAATCCTCACTAAATTTACTAACTTTGTCAAAATTGCCACAAGCACTTTAGTTATATTATTAATTTACTCCGTATCCGCCCACCGCTACCGTTTACTCACAGACTTATCTATGTAAGTCTGTCAGTCAGTGTTTACTACTCTTCCACACATACATCCCACTATTACGATATGTTCGCTCTTCACTGATAGGATATTTTCACTGTCTGTTTAGTAAGGTTTGCCCTGCCTCAGAAATGCATTTGATGCTGACAGTGACCCGACTAATCGCTCTAACCAGGCGGATGAGTCTGGTTTCCAGGCTAGATCAGGCCAGAGTACCCAGAGAAAATCTACAGAAGCACGGGGAGAGCAAACCAACTACACATAGGAAGACCAGAGGCCGGATTCGAACCACCAACCTCAAAACTGTGAAGAGGATGTGTTAACTACTCGTCCATCCTGCCACCAATTAATCAATTGTAAATGATTCTTTCATTAAACAAAAATGTAATTTCTTTCGATACCACGTTAAACGTGAGATGTTTTCTTCTTCCGGGGGGGCGGGCATGACAGAAAATAATTGAGAAGCACTGCTCTAATCCAAAGTAAGAAGGAACAAGTGGAGCTGAGCTTGAGGCACAACAAGTGGAAGCAGGGGCAACTTCCAGTCCCAGCACAAATCAACATTTGAGAGTGTAAAAAGAAGGAAGAGGACTGAATTCCTTTATTCACAGCTGCATATTGCAACTATCGTGGAAAAAACGTGCAGCTCTCTTCCGCAAAAACAAACACATGACAACAAATCATCAAGGGCTTTTGCAGTAGAGTATAAATAGAGAGCAGAGTGGATAGGACTAAATACAACAGCCAATACTTAATAAAACAAGCATACCATGCACAGCTTGCCTATAATGGAAAGCTGAACCCACTCATGTCAACAGAGCTTTTACGACAATCTGTTCCTTTTATCCAGCCCCTAAACTGCTGCGAGCAGTGTAACTGCAGCCCCTTTTCCTTGACTGACACCCAACAAGTACAACCGCTGCGGACAGGATGTGACTCATTTCAGATTCGCTAAGATTCAGTTGGTTTACAACCACAACAGTACATAAAAGTATGATACCCTTAATCGCACCGGTAGCTCGAGACGATCCACGGCAGTGACCGGGTTAATGAGAAACACGAAAGTATCCCTCAACTCGCCTGTTAGCATTGCGGCTAACCAGTACCTAGTCGCCAAGCTATAGCATCAACATCATCCCACAGTGAATGTCGGCGTGGCCACAAAGCTCAGCTTACACACTTACCGGCTTTTTCCTGATCGTATCCCACAACAACAAAGTAGTCAGCCAATCTTGCCATGTCTGCCGCTTTTCCCGAGCTGTGCCAACACAATTCAGCATTTTCCCTGCTTCCAAAGCACAGCCATTTTTGACAGAAGGGCTGTCAGTGCGCATGCGTGGACGATATGGAGCTATCCATGGGCGTGGGCCCCCCGAGTTTGCAAAATACGCCGCTTTGGCCCCTCAGACTTGGGGGCCAGCCCAGCACATACTCCACCAGGGATCACCACCTCTCTTTTTGAAACTGAAAAGTGCTTCTTTGGAATTGAGTAATGCAAAGGAATACCTTATTATTAGTTAATGATGGTCGTCTATGTGAAGACACTGATCATGTTAATCATTTGATTTAAATGTCAATATGCAACACTTTATTTCTATAAATCTCTAAGTGGTTACATTTTCAAATGATCACTTCTACAAATTCTACAAAATCACAGCAATTTGAGCTTTTAAGTAATCTGATGTACTAGTACGCGCTTTGCCCTTGTTTGGTTGGGTGGAGGGACGGGGTGAAGGAAGCTTTAGAAGGGATGACCAGACTGCAAGTGGAGTAGAAACATGTATTCAATGACAACCTATACAATGTTCGTTAAAACAGCATGAGTGTCCATTTAATGAACTGTCGCCGCAGGTTGTCGCCGCCACGCAAATGATTCTTCTCAGAGCCTGTCCCAGACGTAAGAGGGGATGAGGGAGGAGAAGCGGCAGTAAAACAGACCAAATCTGGATGTCAGCGGGTGACACAGGGCAGGCATACGCCAAACATAAAGGTCAGATCCCAGGTTCAAATACTGAATCTCAGAATTGTAAGGCAGATGTGCGAATTACTTGTTTACCTTGCTGTCCTGCTTTTAAATTTCTTCACAAACAAAACATCTTCCCCTGCTGTTAAATATTTTATGTTCTCGTTCTCTAAAAACAGGCGTATCTCATATCTTTTATAACATTCATTGACAATTATTATAACAGACCCAGCCGGCACATCTACAGGGGCATAATGGACACCAGTTAATTGGTTAGTCAATAATATTAAATGGCAGCAAAAAAGTTGTCTCAAATTCAACTGAGGGTCAAAATTCAAAATAGCAGGATCACAGTAAAGTACAATATGTCCTATTATCTTCAATCATTCCTTTATTTTGTGTTCATCCCTCTTTGTGTAGCCACCTCAAAGCTCGGCAAAAAAATAAAAAATAATAAAAATGCAGAAACATTTTTGAACTTGAGCCAAAACATGAGGAAATCCGCCCTGGGTGTTGATCATTACACAATAATTATACAAAAATCGCTGCATAGAACACGTGTTTGACAGTTAATCAATTAAAATTATGAATCATCCTACAAAAGCGTGGCCGTAAGCGCCACGTGCTCTTTTTCCTGACATACCCGGCTGTAATTACACACGTTTCCTGCCACACGTACTGGAACTGGCACTGAAGGATGGGACAAACCATGTCACTCATGCTACGATTGCCAAAAGATGTCTTTATAAGGAGCCAAAGAGAAAGCTAGCGCTTTACTGTCATCATTTCACAATTCCAATTGTTGTCTTCCTGTAAGTGGACCACTTGGGGCAACTGTCGTTCCTGGTTTACAACACATGTGTTTGGCATTTACGTGTTGTGTTGAAAGGGTTGAATCTAGTCATAAATATAAAGTGCTGAATAGATAGCAGAGGTTTCCCTTTTTCAAATAATAAAATGAACAAGATTTATTGCTGTATGTATTTATAGAAGTTTGGGATGCTGATGGAATGTCAAGTGAGATTGCATCAAATTAAGAAAACATGTCGCAACACATTTCCCCTTCGATTCCAAACTGAAAGGAAAATACAAAATTGAAAGCATTATTCCGTTGCGCTCAATAAATGAAATTTATAGTTTACTGGACCTTGGGGAATTACTATTGTGGAATTTCTGCAATGTTAAAACTGACAGTAATCAACAGCATTTCATGTGCTGTATTTTCTGAAAAAGTACAAATAATGTCCATATGATACATGGACAGCATTTTTTTTTTTTTTTTTTAGATATTATATTTAAGGGTAAGACGCGCACAAACCTAAAAAATGGCAATAATTCTCTGTTCTATTCTATTCATTGATGGATCCCTGCATGCATTCCTAAGGGCAAACGTGTGGCTAAATGATTTGCCAAGTCTTTCCTGAAAGCAACAAATCATCCAAATTTTTCAAAACATGTCTGGACCAATATTGTTCAAGTTGATTTTTTTTTTTCTTACTCGATTTATTCTTAGATAATTGTAAAATTCCACCTCCCTGTAGGTAAAAGGGTAAAATAAATCAAGGCGTAAGGCGAGTTATTTACCTTGTACAAACATACCTTGAGTGCAATGGATTTACAGTCAGGCATATTTACCTTATTTTGTGACCAATGCTTCTCTCATCGAAAAAATCTCAACTTCATCAAGCTGACATGGAACTTCACTGTGTCAGGGAGTGGTGTGAAAAGGAGAACGTGGAAACATTCCTTAAATTGCACATGTGCGATTATGGAACCGTATCAAATCAATGGTCAGATATGACAAGATTTCCTTTTAAGGAAGAATTACAAAATGTTGTCATTTATATATATATATATATATATATATATATATATATATATATATATATATATATATATATATATATATATATATATATATATATATATATATATATATATATATATATATATATATATCAACATATTTTTTTTTATTCAGTTAACGCTCTACAACTATTCATGGTGTTTTTTGCGCCACTGGGAGCAGGAGGGGGGGGTAAAGGATGAGAGTCAGTCAATGAGCCCCTCCCACCTTCTGTATAAAAAGGCTCCCTGTCTGGTGTGTAGCTATTAACAGAGTGACACAGCTGCCTTACAGGACCAGTGGCAATATTCCCCAAACCTGTGGAATACGTGTCTGAATATCTGACTGGGAAAAGAAGAGCTTTGTCATCCAAGTGAGAATTACAGGTATGTTTACTTCCTTTTTCTCTTTATCAGCACTTACCTATGATTGCTGCTCTCCCAGCTGATGGCTTTATCCTTGCTTTTTTTGAGGTCAGGGCACAAGTGTATAGACAAGGACAGGTTATCTGTCTGGTTATATAAGCAGTTCAGCTCTTAATGTGTGCGTATGTGACGGAACCTCTTTCAAGGTGTTGCGCATCTAAGAAAAACCCTAACTGTTACAAGCCATTTTAATCACAAGTCAAATGCAATTTCATAGCTGTTGTTTTACTGTTATTGCGGCAAGTCTATTTTGGTAGCTTCTATTGGTAGACAGTGTCCTTCACATTATTGGCCAGGGGCCCAACGCATGGTTGTAAGTTTACTTAACTGAGGAAAATGTGACCCTAGCTTAACTTTTCAAATAAATGAATGATAAGTGCAAATAACTTGGCTTTTGGACTCTTGTGTAAGCATTACTAATTTACAGCCATACTGTACTTGAGGGATTAACACACAAAGTGGCACAGTAGGGTGTTTGAAAAGTTCAATTGTAATGCACATTGTGATATGGCAAATGTCTAACTGGACGTTTTCTTGCTTCTGCAGGAGGAAAAATGAAACTCATCTTCCAGGCCTTCCTCTATTGCTGCCTGGTGGCCACAGCGGCACACTGTGTGGAACTTGAAGTGAATCCCAAGTTAAAAAAGAGGTGAGTTGTTTTGCACACGCTCACAAGTCGAGACGGCAGTTGTTCGAATGATCTGACTAATGGATTTTTGCCCTTCCTTATTTAGGCTCAGCATATGGCTCGAGAGCAGACTCAGACGGGATCTGGACAGCAAGACTGCGAACTCTGAGCACTTTGTCCGGCAAGAGGACATCAGGGATACCATGCTGCCACATTCCAGGTAAATACCTTCAACTGAAGTTTTTTTTTTTTTTTGGTCACAGAAATAAGCATCTTGAATCAACCCGCTTCTGTTTGTCCTCCAGCACTGAAACCAATGTGCGAACCAAGAGGTCCAAAAATTCTGCCAACCAGTCGAGAAGACAGGGTTGTTACCTGGGGACCTGCTCAGTGCACGACCTGGCGCACCGTCTGCACGTACTCAACAACACGCTGAAGATTGGCAGCGCCCCCCATTCCAAGATCAGCCCACAAGGGTACGGCCGCCGCCGTCGCTCCCTGCCAGACCATAGAGTCGCACTGAGGCTGGAGCAGGGCAGGCTCAGGCCTGCGTGGCGCACCACTGACTCTCAGATTCATAAGCTTGAGGCTCTGCTCAGGCAAACATGAATGGGACTTTGCAAGGAGGAAGAACGAAAAGCCAAGGGAGTCTTCTAAGAGTTAGCGTACGCTCTGCTCTGTTCGTAAATTCTCTGAATGCCTCAGATTTGCCAAGTATTCTTCAGCAGCATTTTTCCAGGTCTGGGGACTGAGTCAGAGCAAGACTGGCTGCACTGAGTTTCTTAAAGAGCCTCGCTGCTCTGTGATGTGGAGCGAGCGAAGAACTGCAAACACTGGATGGAACAGTGTGGAGCAACTACAGGTGCTGCTTTCTGCTTGGCAGGGGGCGAGCCCGAGAGGGTTGATTCCTATGCAAATGAGTGGATTTATCCTCTGGTGTAAAAGAGTCAACACTCACAATTCCTCCTCCACTTTGATAAGTGCTATCCTGCAAGGATAAAAAGCTGTGAGCACTTTTGCATTTGGACTTTAATGAATGAGCAGGAGAAGATGATGTGCATTATGATGCCAAACAAGGGGACAGACGCTCTCAGCCTATATCAAGTTTTGGGCACTGTATAAAGGAAAATAAATGCCTTAGATTCTGTGAGTTATGTGCCAATCCACAATGGATTGAAATATACTTGAAGTTGTTATTTGTCCAAAACCCGTGCAATCTATATTTGTGTGTTGTTGTTTTTTGTCATGGAGATACTGTATATGTATATAAGAATTCATTTATTTAATATTATATAGAAGTTACATCTAAACGCATAGAACTATTTTTGTACAGAAAGAAATATATGGTATATGGGCATTGTATTCTTTTGCAGACTGTGGTAATATGAGAATTGTTTTATTTGGTATATTATATATTTGTAAATGTTCTCTATTTTATTTGTGTTAAAGCAATAATATTGTCATGTAATAAACATTTTCCAAACAAAACCATGACCTTGTCCAGACTTCCTTTTGCTCCCTGTCGCCATAAATTCCAGTTCAAGTGGTGCGGCCTATTGTCTAGAGAATATAGCAAGACAGGCAGCACCTGGTCTCTGTTAAATGATTACATGCTCTCATTAGAGTTTCCCCTCCTCTTACTACATTCCCTCAGTTATGACCTTCCACCTCTCCAACCCCTTCTTTAAGAAAGGCCAGACAGGGTCCGAGGCACATTCCTGCTTGATTCAGCTCATATTTGTCGACTAAGCCAACTCAGAGCCGTTTTGGGATGCTGAGGCTTTAGCTCTGTCTTCATTGGTAAAAGATGGTTGGAACAGAAGTAGAAGGATGTGGTGGTGTGATGGGGGTTGCTAACATTCCCGCTGGAGAAAACTGCCGGTCATTCCGTTCATATTCAAGCAGCCAAAGAAGGACTATAAGGCTGCAGATCTCGTTTATTATCAGCTCTCACTTATTTCTGGTAGCCTAGAGGAAGGTTGTCCAAATGTTTTCCACTGGGGGCCACATGCAGGAAAATGGAAGGAAGGAGGGCCACGTCACCTCGTGCTTAGGAACAGGCAAAAACTAATCCAATACTGTACACTGCAGGTCGACATATTGTTAGCCTAATAGTATAGTGGCCACTTGCCAAAGTCATTTTTGTGTGCGTGTGTTTTTTGTGGGTTATTTAAAGAGTAAAATTGGCCATTTTTAATGGCAAAAGAAAAAAGTTGTTAGCATTAGTGTGATATATTGTAACATTCAAAATTAATTTTAGTTTAGATTTTTTAAATATTAAAAATTGTGTTATGTCTTAATTTGTTAAATAAGAAAGTGTCACTTTCTTAAAATAAATCACAGTTTTATAGCATTTTAAACAAAAAAATGTGTGACAAATTCCATTAAAATTTTCTTTTCTTCTTCTTTTTTAATTAATTAATTTTTTTTAATAAAAAAAAAAAGATTTAAAATAAAATCTTGTTACATTCAGCTTTTTTTTATTTAGTTTTTTTAAATATTAGTATTTAAAAACACTGCAATATCTTGTGGGCCATGTTTAATTTTACTATTGGATTATCTGCAGGCCAATAAAAAACAAAACAAAACAGCAAATCGGTTTCTGGGCCAGACCATGGACACTGTATTGCAGCATCAGGGAAAACAAATACACAGTTTTGACGTGAATAACCATTCATCCAATGAACCACTACACTTGTTAGAATTTTTTTTAAATTGTATTCATCAAATGTAAGTAGTCCCACCATGACCTTGGTAATAAACCATGACAACCCATTGAGGTTTACCAGAAGGTAGGGCCATACTATTTCAATTCAGGGGCTCATTAAATGCTATAGAGTTAAACATAATAATGTGGTGCTTTAATAAGAGTATATCATTTTTGAGATGTTAAGTGCATGGTTAAGCATTTCATCTTCTGAATTTACACCACTTATCCGTCAGGTTCAGGAATCTGGAGCATATCTCAATGCACTTTTCACCTACCTGTCAATTATACGGCGGACATTTAAAGACAACAACTGTAGGTCAAGTTTAGTCTTCCCTGACTTGAACATCCAAGTACTGCGTTGTGTGAGTAGGACTGAGTTACAAATACAGGAAGAATTTGGAGATTTTGCACAAAACGCAAGACTTGAAGCCAGAATCATTCTTCAACTATGATGTCCACTCGAAAGAACTACATATTTATTTAAATTATAATCACAGTTGCATTGCTGTTGATTTTACAAACATCTGCCGGAGATGTTCTTTGATTTAGTTAATATACAAAACAAAAAATGGATGTTCCAACATGGAAGTGTGACAGTAGGTGACCTATTTAGAACTCCAATTATGCGTTCTCTATTGCCATCTAGTGTGTAAAAAATAGTCACAACTTCAAATTGCCATATTTGTAAGGTTTTATGATCTATATTCATTACAAGGAATTTAAAATAATTTGTCAACAAAAACATTATATATATAACATATAACAACATATTATATATATATATATATATATATATATATATATATATATATATATATATATATATATATATTCATTATGAACTTCATATGCAATGGTGGCTTTTCAATTAACTTTATACACGCAAAGACCTCAACAATAGACTGTGCACAAATGTTCATCAACAGCATGCTTGATTCTGATTAACAAGTTATTAATTTACCAACATGTGTTTGCTATTGTTGTAGATGTCAGTGATGTCAGTCTACATTGTATCATACTGAGTTGTTATTCATATTATATATAGGCCTACTGTTTTTTCTTTTTTGCTAATTGAGAGTGAAATATTCAAGACTTCTCATTTTAATGCTGAACAGCACAACTCTATACTATTGCACACCAGAACAACAGACTAATGTATTTATTTATTTATTTATTTATTTATTTATTTATACAATTCATTAATGTCAAAACTAAGCAAAAACTTTACTTGTGAAGACATACTTGCACCTGGATCTCATTATATTGTAAATATTTTGTCTTGTGATGCCATATACAGTAATATAAGTACCCTACAGTGCTGGCAAAATACAAGATCGAAAACTATCTAATGAATAAAGCGACACAATTAACAGCACCAGAATTATGACTTATATTTCTACCCTTTAAATATGAATTAGCTGTATCCTCAAGTGTGCGTGAAGAGTATACGCGAAAAGGTGTGCCATGGTTAGACTCAATTAACCTGGATGTGGCCTAGTCACTGTACTCTAATTATGTGCGGTAGTCCCCGTTTCAGTAAGCCAATGAGCTGATGACGCCATTGGTGTGATCACAGCACAGAGACACTGATTAGTGCAGGTCAACGTGCCTGTTAAGCCAAAGAGAAAAATCATGTTCAGATAAGTGACATGTTAGATGACTGAGCAATGCTAAGGGGAGGAGAGGGCAAGTGTATAATCAGTTCTTCCAACTCAGATGTCCATTAAGGCGATACAGGCGGCTCAATAGTCAGTACTCTAAAGCCAACTCTAAAAGTACACTGATAACCTGGACTGAGAGGATTAGCCTCATAATCTAAACACTGCCTGGCTAAATGAGGGACTGTGGGCCTTTGGCTGCTTATGGCCCCAGCAGGAAGTCTAGTTGCCTTCAGGGATTCCAAGTAGAGATTAGAAGTGAACTTGAGCCTGATATATTTCTTTAGTCCTATTCAGACATTATGACAGCCAACTTACACTAACGGTGATAGACATACAGTACTGTGCAGTTGTTGTTGCCTTTTTCCACTGCAGTTGTTTTGTGCCCTAATTCAATGGCTCAAGTCTTCACCTGGATTTTTTTTCTTCAGGAATGAGCAAGCTGTCCCGAAAATCAACACACTACTCATTTTTAAATTAACATTGAAGCACCGTTGCAAAAATTATCACTTGTCAGTAACTTTTCTGTCCAGGACTGCAGTTCAGTGTCAGTTGAGAGCTTTACAGCAATCACACTGTTCCAACGCATAGTACAGTTTACATTATCAAGTTTCTCAAAACAAAAGAAAAAAAATACTGCAGAAGGTTTCCAAACTCTTACAGCAGGCCAAGGCGAGAGAAAATTAACAAAATTTAGATTCAGCGGATGATTGTGTTAGAGACAAAGATTTATCCATACTAACATGAGGTTGCTCAAACAGCTGAAAGCGGAAGATTATGATTCTCAACAACCTGAAGTCAGTACGAGTAAAGCTTTGTCACTCTCCTAAGCATCTGCTGAATCAAGATTTTGTTAATTCTGTGATCCATTGCAGATTGGTGGAAAGATTTTCCCTGTATTTTTGTGGAAATTTGTGGGCTACGTTTGAAGGAGCCTTCAAAATGGGATAGCCGTAATCTTCACGCTGCATTACAACAACATTGGCCTTCACCGACAGCCTTAGAATTGGGATATATTTAGTGGGATTGTGCACGAGCAAACAGCTAAATGGATTGCTGTAAATGATACATTTCTAGTCAAGTGGCTCACGTAGCAGTCATTGCAACATGTACAGCCTATATTGTATAAAGTATCTCACATTTTTTATAATTTTATTACACCTTTTCATGAGACATCAATGAAGAAATGACACGTTGCTAAAATGTAAACAAATCAGTGAACAGCTGGCATAACAGTGTAAGTGTACCCCTCAAAATGTTCACAGCCATTAATGTCTAAACTGCTGACAACAAAGGTGAGTAAACCTCTACATAAAAATGTCCAAATTAAGCCATTTAGCCGTTTCCCTTCCCGGGTCTTGAGACTCTAAAGAGTTACAAGTTTTCAGGTACTGTATGGGAAGCATGTATGTGTATGTACACTCTGTTGTGAAATGTTTCTGCGCACAGATCCCGATCAGGCAAATTTTGATCAAATTTGAGTTGATTTTATTTCAAGAGAAATACATATGAAAGGATAAGGACTATTTATCCATCCATCCATCTATTTTCTTGACCGCTTATTCCTCACAAGGGTCGCGGGGGGCGCTGGAGCCTATCTCAGCTGCCTCTGGCCGGTAGGCGGGGCACACCCTGGACTGGTTGCCAACCAATCACAGAAGGACTATTTATTGAGTCCTATTTGTCAGGCTGATGTGTTTGCAGCAAGCTATGGCAACGAGGGAGTTAAGGATGGACTGGCGGGGTCTTGCAGGGTGGTGGATGAGGTATCAAATATTGAACGAGGCGTGATTCGTCGTTTCTCAGAAGGAACATGTCCACTATTTACAAAATCTTCAGAATCTGAAGCGGTGAGTGAATTTATTTGACAATGCGTAATCATGCTGATGAGTTGCACAGATTAAAAAAAAAAAAAATGTCTTGCTTAGAGTTTTGTGATACTGCATGTACAGTGCAGATTAGACTTGAAACATTACATGTGCCAGTATGTAGTTGGTAACACATAAGTGATTTGGTTTAGTCAACAACAATCTCACACCCGGGTAAGCCTACACACGCACTAATAGCGTTTTGAAGCCGTTTAATTGTGATGGAAAAAAACTGATGTGTGGGGTGGATTTCACTCACCAAAGAGGTATACTTTGAGGTATCATAACTTTCCATGACATCAAGCATAATCTAATGAGATTTAAAACAAAAGACAGGGTATATAACACAATAGTTTGCAAAGAGAATACTAAATGTGTACAATAAAAGTTCAACAGAAGGATCAGGCTTAAACAAAAAGGTAAGTTTCCATTGCTTATTTGATGTATTTGTTTCCTTCTTACATATTGACGGCCTAGACACTAGATACACCTGCACAATACAATGATGTGTTGAAATGAATACAGTTTGTCTGAAGTCTATCCAAAAATTGAATGATAAATGTTTATTATTGTGCTTCTATTTTGCAACAGTGTAGACGCTAGCAGTGTGATTTTAATGGACTCTCTCAGAACTTAATGAGGAAAAAAATATTAGAATGAGGGTGTGAAGCGTGTATTTTTGATACAGCTGGTACATCGAAGCTCATTAAGTGGCCATGTATATTATGGCCCAGTGTAGATTGGACTAAGCTGCCACCTGCTGACCCAAAGCCAGAATGCAACTCTCAAACAATTTTCACACTGTAGTTAAAAATCAAGATTAACAAAAAATAAAAAAAATAAAAATTAAAATAAAACTACATACAGAAGCAACAACAACAAGTACAATACAATCATAAACAATATGGTATCTAATAATGTGTCTGGTGTGTTTATTTATTTATTTATTTATTTATTTTTCAAAGCAGGGAGGCAGTGCTGTATGACTGAGTGCAGTTTACTGTAATTTGCATTGATTGTGATTCGTGATGTCTTCTGGGAAAGAAAAGATGAGAAGGCAAATCATTACTCTTTCAAAGCAACAAGTTGTGTTACGAAATAGTGAGTCGACTCTTCTCTACTGCTTTCTTACTGTTGCCTGGCGATGAGGCTTTAGGTCCCAGTAATGGATGGACTCCTATGGGATTAACCCACGCAGTGGGAAAATAATGAATGATAATGTCAGGTCCATTCCACAATTCCACGTTTACAGTGCATATAAACAGAGTTAATGCTAGGGCACTTATTGCCACAGTTGCTACAAGGAACAGAAAGAGCAACAGTAGCTTGCTCCCCACGTTAGTGTCCAATTATGCTTTCTAAAAGGCTGTGCCATAAAATTTGATCTGTTTCCACCCACACAAGCTGCAGCAACACTGAATAAAACATGTTTCCTGGAAGCATTTGAGCCATTTGTCCTAATGTGACAGTCATCAACAGAAATCATGAATCTATTGACTCCCTGCTTTGCACGAAACTTGTGTATTAATCACATACTGTACTGTATCAAAACGAGTAGTATGCATTTCGAAGAATTCAAAATGCATGGAATGATGATAAATTTATATCCGCTTGTGAAGGCCTGGTTCAGTGTCTTGTTTTAGTGTATTCCAAATGTGTTTCATGGAGTTGAGGACAGTAAAGTAGTCAAGTCTGCTTCAGTATATCTCACTATATGCTTGACCACCATGCCTGACTATAGGTTCAAAAATGTCAGGTGCATGTACTCACTTTTGTGGAATACTATAAGTTAGCTCTTTTACAAACCATGCAATCTATGGTACTATTTAGTATCCTTTCAGTGTCAGCCGGTAAACAAGATAAACCAAAGTCATTACCAAAAGCTAGAAGGCGGAAGAGATTGCTGCGGTGAAAGTAAGTATAATCTCGTTTGATGTACTGAATAATTGAAAAGGTCGCCATTTGCAGATCAATACAACAGTATGAGCCTATCACGTTTCTTGATAATGCTCTACAGCAATCCACACTTGTTGTCTGGATAGTGTTGTGTATCCAGGATGATGGCGAGCTTCCTGGAAGCACTCTCACACAGTGGACCACTGGCTTAAGTAACAACATTCAACTCGGCCTGTCTCTGATGTTGCGTCTATGGCATGCTGTTAAACATTTATTCCATATCCGACTTGTTCATGTACTAGTACATTCTTCGTCCGTACTAGCAAGACACCTCAACAGACTCGTATCCAGAAAGCAGAATTTAACTGATATGAAACAATTGTTTCCATAAACCGTTTTAAATATTTATTTGATATTCTTGATATGCAGATGAAGTCCCTTGTACGAGTATGCTCTTTGTCTTCACTATAGTAGGACAACTTGAACATGCTAGTATGACAACTACTGTACATGTTACTACTAAACCAAAAGTGTGAACTAGTCGACAGCTGCGTGCTCCTCATACGACAAGATATTATAACATTTTAGTAGTTAACTCATTCAAAGCCAAAAACGTATAAATACTTTGTCCTTCTCTACCAAATACATTTTTTAAATGTTTTTTCTATGCTAGAGCACACAGAAGGCTTTGATGCAGCTTCTGACCTGAAAAGGTCGCTTAAAGCAATGGTAGTTATGAGAAAAAAGAGGTGCCAGAGGTGGCAGAGATCACTGCAAAAACACGTCTGATTAATATGAGATAAAATACACTTGTTCTTCGTGTAAATTTACTAGAAACAAGTGAAATTATCTGCCAGTGCAGTAAGATAATTTTACTTACCGGTACTTAGATTTCTTGAAATAAGAAAAATGTGTAGCGCTATATTAATCTTAAAATAAGCTTAAAAAACTTATTCTAAGCAATAAATCAAGGAAATTAAATCTTAGATAAGCTGTATGCACTTATTCTAAGTAACAAAACAAGCAATTAAATCTCAAAATAAACCACAAACACTTAATCTTTTTTGTTTTTTAAAAGCGTAAATCCCTACTGAAACAGAGCATTAAGTGTCACTCTTTATTTGTACTTTAAGTTGACTGTTAAGCAGGGAGATGGCACCATTTTTAATTGCATTTGGTTTGACTCAGCCTGGGATCGACCCCAGAACCTCCGTGTCTGAGGGCGTTGGCAAGCGCCTGGTGGCCGGGCCTGCACCCATGGGGCCCGGCCGGGCACAGCCCGAAGAGGCAACGTGGGTCATCCTTCCCACGGGCTCACTACCGGTGGGAGGGGCCAAAGGGGTCGGGTGCAGAGCAGGCTGGGCGGCAGCCAAAGGCGGAGACCTTGATGGACTGATCCCCGGGTACAGAAGCTGGCTTTCGGGACATGGAATGTCACCTCTCTGGCAGGGAAGGAGCCCGAGCTGGTGTGTGACGCCGAAAAATTCCGACTAGACATAGTCGGACTTGCCTCCACACACGGCTTGGGCTCTGGTACCAGTCCTCTCGAGAGGGGTTGGACTCTCTTCCACTCTGGAGTTGCCCACGGTGAGAGGCGCAGAGCAGGTGTGGGCATACTTATTGCCCCCCGGCTCGGCGCCTGTACGTTGGGGTTCACCCCGGTAGACGAGAGGGTAGCATCCCTCCGCCTTCGGGTGGGGGGACGGGTCATGACCGTTGTTTGTGCATATGCACCAAACAGCAGTTCAGAGTACCCACCCTTTTTGGAGTCCTTGGAGGGTGTGCTGGAGAGCGCTCCCCCTGGGGACTCCCTCGTCTTGCTGGGGGACTTCAACGCTCACGTGGGGAATGACAGTGAGACCTGGAGGGGCGTATTTGGGAGGAACGGCCCCCCTGATCGGAACCCGAGCGGCGTTCTGTTATTGGACTTCTGTGCTCGTCACAGATTGTCCATAACGAACACCATGTTCAAACATAAGGGTGTCCATATGTGCACTTGGCACCAGGACATCCTAGGCCGCAGTTTGATGATCGACTTTGTAGTCGTGTCATCAGATTTGCGGCCACATGTTTTGGACACTCGGGTGAAGAAAGAGGCGGAGTTGTCAACTGATCACCACCTGGTGGTGTGTTGGCTCCGATGGTGGGGGAAGATGCCGATCCGACCTGGCAGACCCAAACGTATTGTGAGGGTTTGCTGGGAACGACTGGCGGAATCCCCTGTCAGAAAGAGTTTCAACGCCCACCTCCGGCAGAGCTTCTCCCTTGTTTCGGGGGAGGTGGGGGACATTGAGTCAGAATGGGCCATGTTCCGCGCCTCCATTGTCGAGGCGGCCGATCGGAGCTGTGGCCATAAGGTGGTCGGTGCCTGTCATGGCGGCAATCCTCAAACCCGCTGGTGGACACCAGCGGTAAGGGATGCCGTCAAGCTGAAGAAGGAGTCCTATCGGGCCTTTTTGGCCTGTTGGACTCTGGAGGCAGCTGACAGGTACCGGATGGCCAAGCGGAACGCGGCTTCGGCAGTTGCTGAGGCAAAAACTCGGACATGGAAGGAGTTCGGTGAGGCCATGGAAAATGACTTCCGGACGGGTTCGAGGAAATTCTGGTCCATCATCCGGCGTCTCAGGAGAGGAAAGCAGTGCAACATTAACACTGTGTATAGTGGCGATGGGGTGCTGCTGACCTCGACTCGGGACGTCGTGAATCGGCGGGGGGAATACTTCGAAGACCTCCTCAATTCCACCAACACGTCTTCCTTTGAGGAAGCAGAGTCTGGGGACTCTGAGGTGGGCTCTCCTATCTCTGGGGACAAAGTCACTGAGGTGGTTGGAAAGCTCCTCGGTGGCAGGGCCCCGGGGGTGGATGAGATCCGCCCGGAGTTCCTAAAGACTCTGGATGTTGTGGGGCTGTCGTGGTTGACACGCCTCTACAGCATCGCATGGACATCAGGTACAGTGCCTCTGGATTAGAAGACCGGGGTGGACTCAGAGTCGAGCCGCTGCTCCTCCGCGTTGAGAGGAGCCAGCTGAGGTGGCTCGGGCATCTGGTTCGGATGCCTCCTGGACGCCTCCCTGGGGAGGTGTTCGGGGCATGTCCCACCGGCGGGAGGCCCCGGAGATGACCCAGGACACGCTGGAGAGACTATGGGGCCTATTCACTAAAGGTTTGCGTCGCCTTTGCACCGCGCTATCCGTCAAAAATGAAGCAATCTGCGAGCGCCTAATTCACTAAACACGCGCAGATGGGGAAATCCGTCACTAAGTGCTCTGCCGAACAGATTGCGTCACGGTGCGCCGGTGTTATTTGCGCGTATGTAAATTAGGTAATTTGCATAGATTTGACGCAAAATATGCCCACCCCTATGCAAATGAGACTCATTGATATGCAGCGTCTAATTCACTCACGCCAGCGCAAATAGCCACACCTCGTTTGCGTGATGCAAATAACGTTTTAGGAAAGCATGTATTAACTGCTGCAATCTCGATCATGAAGCAGTGCGTGCCATTTGCAGCACAACATCCACGGCATATCACGCAGAGAGGGAGAGAGAGAGAGAGAGAGAAAGAGAGAGAGGAGGAAATATTTCCGTGTTAGTTTAGTTCATAACGTAACCCGGGCTGATCGGCAATGGCGGGGAGGCATTTTACGATCATTTTTACGTGCCAGATGCATACTGTACGCCCACGCCAACCTCTGAAAATATATTTTTAAAAAACGATCGCACCAATAATTTGTACTTTATGAATGAATGACGTCGTTGTCGTCCTCTCTGCTCTGTACAGCTTAATGGCGCTATAAACGCTTAGTCTCGGTCCAACATCGCTTTCTGATAATGTCATCTTTCTCGCAACGGTTACTATAACAACCATGTTCTTGGCGCAAATCCATTGCCATGTGTAGTAAATCAGGTGCAAATTTGGTCCAAGCTGTCAGTTTTGTGGGCTTTTGCACCGGTAGATGATTAGAGCAATATCCTTAGTGAATAGGTGGGTAACTGGGTGCAGACTGCGGGTGCAGTTGTGGTGCAATATTTCGCGCTATTACCGGACGCAGCGCATTCTTAGTGAATGACCCTATGTCTCTCGGCTGCCCTGGGAACGCCTTGGGATCCCGCCGGAGGAGCTGGTTGAAGTGGCTGGGGAGAGGGAAGTCTGGGTTTCCCTCCTAAAGCTGCTGTCCCCGTGACCCGACCTCGGATAAGCGGAAGAAGATGGATGGATGGATGGATGGAACATTATCTTTTCTATATGATTAATACTGTTAAAAAATATTTTTTCCACTTTCTGTCGGCTGAAGGTGACATCACCTGTGCTGAGGAAGTATAGGTAACGACCAATCATGGCTCACCTGTTTTCTGGGTTTGGTCAGCAAACTGAGCCATGATTGGTCGTTACTTACTTCCTCAGTACAGGTGATGTCATCTTCAGTCGCCAGCAAGTGGAAAAAAATATTTTTTAAAGGTATTAATTCTACATGAAAAATAATGAAATTGTCAAATTTATTCTGGACAAAATAACTTTTTACTGTTGAAAATAGCTCAATGAGTCAAGTATCTCTTTAAGCGCTTCACTAGTACGCAGATATCAACTCATGCAGTTTTGCCTCACTAGTAACATGTAGTTGACCTACTAGTACGCCAAGGTTGTCCTAGTAATGCGCAGAAATACATACAGTGGTGCAAAAACATTACTAGTAAGACACAGTGATTCTACAGGTGTGCCCTATAGTCATTTTACTACTGCACTAAATTGTCTTACTAGTTACCACAATCAGTGGACTAGTATATGAACATTAAGCTGGATGTTCAGACGTTTCACAAAAACAGCATCAGTTCACCTTTCCCCCGGCGCTGCTGTTGTGCAGCAACCTGCCCTCATAATGATACACAAACTGTCCCATGTGAGGATTTTCTTGTTTACAAAACATTGCAACCTTGTCCAACTCCTGTCCAGGGAAGAAGGGCGAGTCCTCCCTCACTGTATTGCACACACTCAAGTTTATGTGACCATTTACTTCACTCTGGCTTCTTCTAACGTGCAGACATGCCTCGCCAATTCCCCAAGGTAACTTTGAGTGAGGCTGAAGAGGAGACCCAACTCCTGGTGGAAAAGGTGTACGCATCAGCACTGAAAGAAGAGGACAATAAGGATGCATTATCCATGTTCACCGTGCCCGAAGATTGCCCCATTGGCCTCCAGCAAGCCAAAGAACACGAACTGCTTAAGGAGTTGGCGGAACAGCAGTCTGAGGAGAGCACCAAAAGGTATATGCCTCACTTATATGATGAATAGATTTCTGAAAATATCAAACTGACCAAATTTGGACATAGGAGGCAGTCACTCAACAGTGACAATATAAGTGCTGTGAATAATTTAACATTAGGTTAATAATTGCTTATAAATGCCACATGATGGTGCCAAAGCACTACTTTTGTTTAGTTGAAACTCCTTAATTCACTTCAACATAGTTCCTTGGCGCCAACATGCCACCAAAGCATATACACTTGTGAATATGTCAGGGTATGTTTTAAAGTTTGACGGAATTCCAAAATGTGTGGTGTCATATGCGGTTAGAAGTTCCTCAGACACCAAATTACACTGACCTTTGTATTTAAGTCAAATCAATTGTGTTGCTCGTTTTACAGGCGCAAAAGCTTGAAGTTGATTCGTTCGCAGTCCATGTCCATCCAGATGTCAGGGAACCCAGACTGGATATGGCCAAGGGCTCCTACGCCATACCTGTCTCCTAGCTCCAGCTCGCTGTGCTCATCTGTGTCAGAATACGGCCCTGATTACCAAAGGGTCACAATTAGTGGCGATTACTGTGCAGGAGTGAGTGCAACAGGAAGAGCTTAACTGGTTCACACACACAACTGATATACACTAATACAGCAGTTTAATTAGGCTACTTTCCCCATTAAAATGAATGGACACCATTCATCCGTTTAAAAAACACACACACAAATGTTTGTAATGTGTGTGTTTCAAATATAGTGATTGTATATGGAGAGGTCACAACTCCTACATAAGCTGAAGCAATATTTCAAAGTAATTAGTTGTTTGTTTTTGTGAAATACATGATTGTTTCCCCACTGTTTATGTTCAATAAATAAATGTGTCCTTATTCTCTTCACGATTGATTCAGATCACAGTGGAAGACTACGAGCAGGCATCCAAAAGTCTTCTCAAGGCTCTGCTGATTCGTGAGAAATATTCCAGACTGGCCTACCACAGATTCTGCAGAACCACAGCACAGTTCCTTCGGAGGGCTGAAAATGTCAGATGGAGTGAAGAGGACGAAGTTCAACCAGGTTCTAAGATATGTGAGCAAACCAAACTGCAGATTGGGGGAAGATGTTAACTTTGTCTTGGGTTTCCAGATATGTGCCCGTGTCCAACAGAGGATGAAGATCCGTATAGTATGGAAAACATCCCAGAGAACCTGACCTATGAACTACGGTTGTTGGATGGAATAGTGCACGTGTATGATAGCGCTGAGGATCTCAGAGAAAATCGTCCACATGACCTTCCTTATCCAGATCTGGAGACCTTTGCTATAGATCTTAGTCATGTGCTGACAATGATTGCGGATGGACCCACGTGAGTTGCCACAACAAACTGACAGCAATTATCCATGCTGGTTCTGTAGAGTCACAACATGTTCTCACAAACATTTTCTTTTGAACGGACACTATTGGTCCATCCGTATGTTTCCCAACCACTTTCTTGTGGTAAATTATCAGTTTACTTCATTGTTCTGCCAGAAGGTACAATTAACCTGTGTTGTCATCTGTTACTATTTATACAACAGAATACAGTGAACTACTAGCGCATATTTGCAGTTTGCCATTTGCAATTTGGCCTATTGGGGAATTTTTTTCCCCCATTCTTCACTAAAAGCTCTCACTTTGTTGAGAATTTTTTTTTAAATTTTTTTTTATTGTTGTTGCGTGTGTGAGACACTTTTTGGTAAGGATTTTTGTTGTGTATGAGTTCTTTTTTCTTGTGTGTGAGGTTTTTGGTGTTTTGTGTAAGGTTTTTGGTGCGTGTGAGATAGGTTTTTTGTTGTATGGGAAGTATTTTGTTGTATATTTGAGTTTTTTGGTCTGTGTTAGATTTTCTTTTCTTGTGTGAGCGTTTTTAGTGAGTGTGAGGCGTTTTTTGCTGCATGTCAGAGGTTTTAGGTGTGAAGGTAAAGATTTCTCTTTTTTGGGGGGTTGTGAGATATATGTTGTTGCCAATGAGAGTTTTTGTGTGAGTTTGTTTTTTCTTTTTGCTCCATTTGAGTTTTGTTGCTGTTGTGTGAGAGGTATTTTGTTGTGTGTGACAGTTTTTACGGAACGTGTTAGACTTTTTTTGTTCTTGCTTGAGAGATTTTTAGTATGTGTGAGAGAGCGTTTCTTTTGTTGCATGTCACAGGGTTTTGGTGTGAGGGAAAAGTTTTAATGGTGTTAGGGTTAGTGTCTTGGTGTTTGTTAGGTGTTGTATATATTTTTTCTTTTAAGAGGTTTAGTGTGAGTTTTTAGTTGTGTGAGAGGTATTTTATTGTTTGAGTTGTTTTTTATTATTATTATTGTTATTGCATGTTAGATGTTTTTGGTCTGAGGAAAAGTTTTTTTTTTATGTATGTCTATGAGATATATGTTGTTTGTGAAAGTTGATCGTGAGTTTTTTTGTTGGATGTGAGAGGTATTTTTTGGTGTGAGTTTTTTTTTTTTTAAATGTGTTTGTTTTTTGGTTTGTGTGAGGGTTTTTTCATGAGAGAGGCTTTTTTTTGGTGTGTGAGAGGTATTTTGTTTGTGATAGAGGTTTTGTTTGTCTGTTAGGTTTACTGTTGATTGTGAGAGAGTTTTCATGTGTATGTGTGAGCAGTAAATTATTACCTGAAAACTGGTTTTATCCAATAATAAGGCACCCTTATAGTCTCGAGCTGTTTGGTACAAAATGTCTAACATCTAACTCATTTGCTCTTGCTCAACTTGACAAAAAAATAAATAAATAAATAAATCATTGCTTTTGATAATTAAATACAACTGTGACTTATATGCAAATGACACTTTGCTACTTCAAAAAAAATAAATAAATAAATCCTGACTTGCTGATTTCTGATTTTCAGAAAAACCTATTGTCACAGGCGACTCAATTTCTTGAGTTCCAAGTTTCACCTCCATGAAATGCTTAATGAGATGGCTGAGCTCAAGGAACTAAAAAGTGTTCCTCACCGAGATTTCTACAATGTGAGAAAGGTAACATATGCGCAATGAGACCATTAATCGTGCCCTTAAAACAAACAAACAAACAAACAAAACAAACAAAAATAGCCAACACTATTTTTCATACAGGTGGATACGCACATTCATGCAGCTGCGTGCATGTCTCAGAAGCACCTGCTGACATTCATTCAGAAAACATACAACACCGATTCGGACCGCGTTGTCATGGAAACTGCTGGCCAGGAAATGACTCTTGAGGAAGTGTTTCACAGACTCAACATGGACCCCTATGACCTTACTGTGGACTCACTGGATGTACATGCTGTAAGGAAAAGAATGTTAATGTAAACTAATGTAACATCACTGTTGATACAAACAAATTTGTGACTGCTCATTGTGTGAGTATATCTCTACAGGGAAGGCATACGTTCCATCGCTTTGATAAATTCAATTCCAAGTACAATCCCGTTGGAGCCAGTGAACTCAGGGAAATATTTCTCAAAACGGACAACCATCTCAATGGCGAGTATTTTGCTCGCATAATAAAGGTAAATGTAGTCACAGTTAGAAGGTAGCATATCTACCTCATAGTTTTGAAGTTATTGTATGTTTTTTTATAAAGTACAATATAGAGTGCTGTATGTCTTGTATCTCAAGGCACCGCTGCGTTAGCAAAGAACAGATTAGACTGTTTTGGTCCATTTCCACCACTAACAGGAAGTGGCCCACGACTTGGAGGAGAGTAAATACCAACACGCTGAGCCCCGCTTGTCCATCTACGGACGTGCTCCAGAAGAATGGCACAACCTGGCTCAGTGGTTCATTCTACACAAAGTCTACTCTCCAAACATGAGGTGGATGATTCAAGTGCCGAGAATATAGTGAGTCGTCCTTATTTATCAGACCCAATTCCTAAAATATTCAACATTTCCTTGATGAGAAAATATTTTGTATGTCTTCAGTGACATCTTTAAGTCAAAGAAGCTGGTGCCTAATTTTGGCAAGATGCTGGAGAATATCTTTCTCCCCCTCTTTGAGGCAACCATTCACCCGCAGAGTCATAAAGAACTTCATGTTTTCCTCAAATATGTAAGTTGTACAGTATTGAAAATTTGCTGTAAAAAAAGCCCAATATCTATATGCCTTCTCTGATGATGTATTCTTGTTCCCTCCTCAGGTATCAGGCTTCGACAGTGTTGATGACGAATCCAAACACAGCGATCACATGTTCTCATTCAAGAGCCCGAAGCCAGAGCAGTGGACTGGAGATGACAACCCTCCATACAGCTACTACATCTTCCACATGTATGCAAACATCATGGTCCTCAACAATCTCAGAAAGTAAGAGCTCATTCGTGTCTGCACAATATGGGTTGTTGTAGGAATGTAGTTTTCACCTTGTGGGGTCTGCAGGGAACGTGGCCTGAGCACCTTCCAGTTTCGCCCCCACTGTGGAGAAGCGGGCTCCGTTACACATCTGGTATCTGCCTTCCTCACAGCAGACAATATCTCACATGGGCTCAACTTGAAGAAGGTACGTCGTTTGTCGCCCTCTAGTGGCCAGTCACCACTGCAACATAACAAACCGACTAAAAAGATCCTGAACAATCAATCACACAAGCCATGTACAATTTTTCATAATGTATGAAATACAAAAGAGCATTTATTTCATTCCCCACTTGTAGAGCCCTGTGCTTCAGTATCTGTACTACTTGGCCCAAGTGCCCATAGCGATGTCTCCACTGAGCAACAACAGTCTGTTCTTGGAATACTCAAAAAACCCTCTGCGAGAGTTCCTGCACAAAGGCCTCTGTGTGTCCCTGTCCACTGATGACCCGATGCAGTTCCACTACACCAAGGTAACACTGCAATAACTGTTTGTGTGGATTCAGACCTGCATTGCACAGAAATTCCACTCACTGAATTGTATAATACTAATGTTGAACTTCCTGTTAACAGGAGCCACTTATGGAGGAATACGCGATTGCAGCTCAGCTGTGGAAGCTCAGCACATGCGATGTGTGTGAAATAGCTAGGAACAGTGTGCTGCAATGTGGACTCTCGGACCAGGTACATGCAGACTGCTGTTCATATTTACAGTACATGTTAGATTATTATTATTTTTTTTACTCTTTCAGTTTAATTTGTTTGTTTGTTGCTTCTTTGAAAACATAAAGTAAGACCAGTTCTTGTCATTATAATCATTATAATGTAGAGATGTAACGATACAGGCAGTATCGTGATATTGCAATATTAAAACTGCCACAATATATCATCGTCGTCACGTCACGATATATAAATGCAACATAGAAGGGCCAAAACATGCCTCGTTAAAATGAAACTGCACTAAAAAAACTAGCCACCACACTGTAAAAATTTCCCCCCCACATAAACTAAAAAAAATAAATAAAATGTCCAGATATCACATCTAAAATATTTGACTTCACAGAAACTACATTGAGTGACTTCGCATGACCTGATTATTTCATGTTGATGTAAACAAGAATTCTTCACTTGAACCAACCTTGGTTTTTTTTGTTTTTTTTTTGCCTTGATCCAAAATATTTTCTTAACATTTTAGGTACTGAACTAAATTAGTAAATTTAGTTTTAACATATTCAATTTGACATCCCACATTTTATAATGAACCACTGATTGTCAGTGAGCAGCAGCAGGGACTCAGGGAACATTTGGTGATCTAACCCTCCAATTCCAACCTGTGTGTCTGAGTGTCAAGTAGGGGGGGGGGAACAGGTACCATTTTAAGATATTTTAGATAATTTTAGATAGATAGATAGATAGATAGATAGATAGATAGATAGATAGATAGATAGATAGATAGATAGATAGATAGAGATAGATAGATAGATAATGTATTGCCCATCCCAAAGCTACAAAGACACTTGGCCAACAGAGTACACTCACACCACATATATATATATATATATATATATATATATATATATATATATATATATATATATATATATATATATATATATATATATATATATATATATATATATATATATATATATATATATATATATATATATATATATATATCATACATCTTAAAATATGCAACATATGAACTATGAACTAGAGATGAGATGAGGATGGAGAGAGAAGAAGAGAAAGAAGATGATGGAGAAGGCAGAACATCCCATTTATAATATGGTCAGTCTTTAAAAAAAAAAAAAAAAAAAAAAAAAAAAATATATATATATATATATATATATATATATATATATATATATATATATATATATATATATATATAATATGGTCAGTCTTTCAAAAGATGTCAGGCAACAACAACAACAAAACAGATATTCTAACAAGCAAATGAGTCGGACAAACACACTTGGTAACAGGCCTACACAATCTAAAGCTGATCTTAATCAATATTATATCAAACACTGCTTTCTGAAAGCAGTGTTGAACTACCAAATTCTAAACACTCACTCAAAGTCCAACAGTATAGTACAGCCTTTAATGGCTCCAGATACAATACATTTGTTTTAAAAGTGCATTCACTCACACATAGAAACATGATCTCCCAGGTGGGGAAGCAAATCCACGCCACCTGCATCAGAGGTAAGCGGCAGTAACCACTCCGCCACCCAGAGCCCATGTACAACGACGCCATGGTGTCACTGATATGCTGTCGTTTTCAATGTGCGTAACTCCATTTGACTCAAACTAAATATATGACCTGGAGGGCATGAAGACATGGAGAAGGAAATCAAAAACTTTATTTTGGGTCCTTGTGGGCTTATTTTTAGTTCCGTCGAAATCAAAATTGACGTCTGTCAATGCAAAATAAATGGTTTTCACAGTAAAATCAATACCTTTATCCTGTTTTGAATAGATATTACTTTCAATGAAATGCTGATTGCAATCCTTTTTACAGTGCAGAGGGCAGTTTTAATATCGCGATATCACGATGTTGCCGGTATCGTTACATCTCTAATTTTAACAAGTCATGTTTTGGCCCTTCTATGTTGCATTAGCAAGCAAGTGCCTCTATATACACAGATAGTATATTTGTATTTATTTTTTTATATATGATATTCATATTTTTATATTTGTAATTGCTGTAATGTACAAAAGCATAATATTGTACTTCTTTTTAGTATGAGGTCTTTTTTTTGTTTTGTTTTTTTACAATACTGTGACCTTTTTCGCCAACCTCCCCACATTATCATGATAATTATCGTATCGTGACCTTCATATCATGATAATATCGTATCGTGACATTTGGATATCGTTACATCCCTATTATAATGTCAATTATTTTTTATTTTTAAAAATCCCTCTTTCAGGAGCTAAGAATATGACATGAAATTGCTCCCTTGTCCATAAATTCATAAATGATGTAAAGAGATACAAAATTATGAAGCGTTTGGTCTATAATGAAAGCCATTTTACTTGAAATGCATGCATAAATCCAGCAAATAACAAGGAGTTTAGAAATAAAGTTCTCATGGGTTTTAATTGTGCAAAAGCAGCAACTATAGATCCAAAAGGAACGGTGCAATGTAAAAGTATATTGTGTGGCTATATTGTGGGGTGTAAGTGATGTAAATGAAAGGAATGATATTGTAAAGGAAGTGAATTGCAAATTACATTTGCATTAACACAACAGTAAAAACATAAAGAAAATTTAAAAAAGGAACAAAAGGAAAACGGAAACAAGATGGACACAAATGGCAAGAATAGAGCCTGGTGAGTGATTATTATTATTCTTGTATGACTCTACCATGGAACCAGAATTTGTCTATGATTGTATACTGTTTTGCTTTATTATTATTTTTTTTAAATGATTTTCTATAACTTTGCGACAATCTGTAAGGTGTTGAGGAGTGATCATCCAATAGATATTTTGATATTTTTAATTTCCAGGACAAGAAGCACTTTTTGGGGGTGAACTATCTGAAAGACGGACCAGAAGGAAATGACATTGGCCGCACCAACGTGGCTCAGATCCGAATGGCCTACCGACATGAAACTCTGTGCAATGAACTCAGTTTCCTTGTGGATGCAGTCAAGTCTCAAGCCATCAACTCTCTTGTGTGAATCCATGATGAGCATGCTGGACCAGAAAACTGAATTAATTTTTGCTCACATGCAGTACTAAAATACTCTCATACGCACTATTATTTATTTCAATATATTATATGAGAGAGTTCCAATCTAATGTGTAAAGAATTTTAGTCATGTGAGTTTGAGGGCATTTCCATAGAGTATATGAGAACATTTAGGAATGCACATCATTTATGTATGTAATATTTTTCCCCAACAGCCCATCATACTGGACTCTTAGTATTTATACTACGTTTTTATTCTTGGCTTTATGAGAGTGCCCGTGTCCGTGACGAACTGCACTGTCACAATATGCTGCCTTGAATAAAGGAAATATTCACCAAGCTGACAAGAAGAAATATATCTTGTATGATTAATGTTTTTCATACACTTAAAAAACAATGATGACAAGGGCACACACTCCATCTTCACACAAACCCACGCTGTATAAACATTTGCACTCCAGACTGTGTTGTGCGAGAGCTGTTTACACAAGACACAAGAAACCTGTCGAGAAAGCTTTTCAAACAGTTTAGTTTGGACCAATGTGATTACATGCAGATAAATGATGCCTAGTCTAGTTCATTAAAGTCTCATTTACTTACATGTACTGTACTTCCAATATCAAAATCATAAAAACAAGGAGTCAGTCTTCAAAACGATTGTGAGTATATACTGTGCATCCTTACGAGCGGCTGCTTTTTAACAATAGACACAAAACAATATGCACGGTGCAAAATCAGATGTGTGTTGCACAAACACGAGTGAAATCAGACAGGCGGTAACTTGAAGCGATCATTTAACTTGCAATGTGAATGACGTCGCCACGCTCTGGAATCACGTCAGCTCTCTGGAAGCGCCTCTTCCTGTTCACAAACACACAATGTCACAATAAATGCCTGATACAAATTGAAATATTGTATGAATAACTGACGCCTCCCTAAATAGGCTTTTAATTGCCAATAGAGGCCACAAGATGACTCCTCAGCTCACTTCAATGCAAAGTACTTCCTTGGTACTAAAATGTCATAAGATGGCATCAATGAAGCGCCATAAATTGCTTCAACATAGTTCTGGGGCACCAAGACAAACAAATACCTCATTCACTGCCAGTCATTTTAAAAAATTTCAAAATTTTCAATACCCACGCGATATTACGTTCAATAATTATAACCAAATCTACCAAATGACAGAATAGACTCCCTACTTTTTTGCCTCATCCCGTTCTTTTATAATTGACAGTAGAAAAATGAAGGTTTGCTAAAATACAGCCATTTCTCTCATGGACTC
Organism: Festucalex cinctus; assembly: GCF_051991245.1. NCBI lineage: Eukaryota > Metazoa > Chordata > Actinopteri > Syngnathiformes > Syngnathidae > Festucalex > Festucalex cinctus. The sequence continues at coordinate 5,760,774 of NC_135414.1, forward strand.
CGAAACTGTGTTTATCTCGTATAAAATGGGGCAATGATGTCATCTACCGGTGGTTGGGCATCAGTAAAGTTGTTTCCAAGTTTGACATTTACTGTCGAGCATAGTCAGATTCTCCCCCATCTATCCCCGCTATAAAAAATTAGTCTTGTTCCGATACCGTTTTTTGGACCCTGATACTGATCCCGATAACCAGCTTTGCAGTATCTGCCGATGCCGATACCATACCGATACCTAAGTTTTTTTTTGTGAATGAGATACTCAACAATACTAATACCACTAGTCCTTTTGATACATACAATTTAAAAACCTTCATTCACTCGCCAGTTTTGGCCTGATACGATGCCTGATATCATACTCACACACACTTAACTCATTCAGTCCCAGTCGTTTTCACTGAAGCAACCTCCTTCACTCTCGGCTGTTTTACTGGATTTTGACTGATTTTACAAGGTCCACAGAATATTATATTCTACTGCTACAAAAACATGGAACCTACCAAAAGAAAGATTAGAGTCTCTTCTTTCATCAGGAAAGGTAACAGTACAAGTATAGTTGTATCTGTTTTGCAGCAATTACCATTAGAATATAGCTAAGTTTAATCACTATTCATATTCCTGGTGAAAACAATGGAAAAAGAGCTTATTGCAACATGGCCTTGGCTGATCTATTATACTCTGCTGCCACCTTCTGGCCGTTTTTGGAATAACTCATTGCTTTAAGTGAAGTCTTCATGTCAGAAGCAGTATCAAAGCCTTCTGTATGCTCTAGCATAAACAACATTAAAATACATATTTATACGTTTTTGAGTTTGAATGAGTTAATTATAATATTTATCATATAACAATGATTTTTTTTTTTTTAAACAAGAGTAATCATATCAAAACTAGTATTTCTTTAGTGCCACCAGGTGGCATCTTGATGCCAAGCAACTGAGTATGTGATTTGAAGGGCTTCATTTCAACAAAAGTAGTCACTGACCACCATCTTGTGGCTTCTATACACAATTACAAATTCTATTAGTTGGGGTGAGTCAATTACTTGTGGATTTCCAAAGAAGAAGCTGAACACGACTGTTTCAAGAGAAGGCAACTTACACTTTCATGTATGCAAGGACGGCTATTGCAACCAGGAGAACAGCACACGCCGAGGTGATGAGCACCACCTTTCCTGTTACAGTCAAACATGACAAGCTACGTTGGTCACACGTGCAACTTATCAATCATATATTTTGTGGAATGGAGACAAGTGGCAAACCTTTCCCAGAGCTCTGTTCATTGCCGGATAAACGGGCCAGCTGCGCACCGTCCAGGCTTTCAAGCACTGTGAGGTCGGAGGTCAAAGAAAGGTTGAAAATAAAGAGCGCCGGGGTAGGACTTAGGGAGTCAGAGGACTTTGGGGTCGTCGCTTCTTCCTCGGGTTGATCTGTGTAATCTGCAGATGGCAAAAACACAAAGAGATTTATTACATAAAGTTAATCTCACTGGTATTGTTCATACTTTTTTTATGGTTGTCAATAAAGGAGACATGGTAAAATTTCAGTATTGAATTTGATGAGGATAATCAATTTATATATTGCCACCTTCCTAAAATAATGACCTAAGTCAGTCAAACTTTTACACCAAGTACTGCTTAAACCTAAACAACCTGTTAAAAACAAGACAGAAATTGCATTCCTAAAATGTATACAATATTTAATATTATTTTAAACCACAGTTTGAACGTTAAAACTCAATACAGTGTTCCATTAAAATATATTGCACATAAAAGTTAAATAAAACTGCATAAACTAAATACTTAAAATGAATAGTTAAAAACTAACATTACTTAAAAATAAATGTATTCAACTTCAAAGTTAAATACAACATGACTGTACTTAGGCAATGGATCTCAAAGGTACACACTCGGTTGAACTGCTCATGCAATTCTATTGTTGAATTGGGTTTTCTGAAAAACATGTAAAAAAAACAACAACAACAACAACAAAGACAACTGTTTATTATTGTGGTTGTTTTTTTTGTTTTTTGTTCTTTACATCATTTAACGTAGAGCAATGTCAACATTTTTTTTCTTTTTGTATTTTCTTGTCTGCATTGCTATATTTTCTTACACAAGTAGCAAAAATAGTGAGGTGCCATACACGGGAATAGAACTAGGGGACAAGAAAATATGAATCAATTACTAAATAATAATTTAATGTTCTTGCCAACAAGTTGCATGTAATAAAGAGACATTCTTCCTCAGCCTTTTTTTTGTGTTTTTTTTAACCTAAAACATAAAACAAACAATCACAACAATAAACCTTTGTAAATATATAACGAATGGGAATGCATATTGATATACTGCATATTGATTAACATGTCAAATTGTAATTATTTATATCCTGGAAAGAAAAAAATTAATTAAGTAATCAAATAATGTGCTTCATCAATTTTTGACATCTGAGCTAAATTGGGTATTTAAAAAAAGAATTCAGTGCCTCATTCTTGTTCAAAATGGGAACATCAAAATATTAGTAAAATTAAAAGAATCTGCTGGATACTCAAATACTTTTTTTTTTTTTTTTTTAATGGCTGATTACATATATATTAAGTACTGCACATTTTACATGCATTTCTAATAATGAATAATCCTACCTGATTGATTAAAGCAAAACACATCAAACTTCTTGTCCAGTGCAGCTCGCCATGGGAGCAAACCAATCTGGTTTTGGCCGCAGTTCACAAGTGCCTTGATACGGGGGATGACTGCATAATGCTCGTCAATCCAGCCAAACCTGAAGAAAGGGAAAAAAAAAAGAACATTTGTTTTTCATGGTTAAATGTCACTTTGTGTGTGACTTTGTGTGTGTCTGACCTGCATGTTTCTAAACCCCTCTTGAGGGCTTCGGCGACTTGATCTTTGGTGGCGAGGTTGAGTCCGAGGTTAGTGCAAAGGTCTCGTGCTTCGGTGACATTGAAGCCGTACTCGGGCTGGTTTTGATCATTCATACGGCTGAGCTGGACCACTCCGGCGATGCTTTTTGCTGGGAACACTGTCAACAGCATATGCGTTGTCACTATTGGAAGCACGAAGAACTTGTAAAATAGAAAAAGCTTTACCTTGCAGGTGGATCGTGATGTTCTGAGAGAAGCCCGCAGTGATCGAAAGCGCCACAGCGACACAAAGGAAAAGGGCCTTCATGGCTTCTGGTGGTCGAAACGAACGAATACGGACAAAAGTGTTGAGCGCTCTGTGTGCGCCCCAGCCAAATGGACGGGGTTAAATAGAGGTGATCTGCTCTCATTGGGCTGTGTGCACTCTTTGGCCATTGCCAGAACGGAAAGGAAGGGGAAGAGGGAAGTCGGGTCAAAGGACCGAGCGCAAGGCCCACGAGACCAGAAGATAAAACATATGGAAAGCACACTGAAGTTCAACAGCAAGCAAAATTGAGCTGAAAAATATAATCGTGTGGAGATAACCTAAAAACAAAAAAAATGAATTTCACCTTCTCTTAACTTTTGAATGCACTTATTGTGTCAGTACTTTTTCCATAATTATCTCTTCTCTCACAATGGGCTGAATGCCCACAAAAGTTGATTTTTTATTTTTATTTCCAAGCAAATCCACTTCTTTACCAATTCCTGTCTGTCAGGAAGCATATCTGTTGCAAACTACATCACATCCACCCGTCTAGCCACTATTTCACTATTCTTCCCATATCATTACCCAGCACACCAACCATCATACATCCATTTGACCATCCATCAATTTTTCGGTCCAACCACAAATCTATTTGTCTGTCCATCCTGCATCTACCCATCCATCATCAACCCATCCATGCATTTGACTGTCCATCCATCCATCCATCCATCCATCCATCCATCCATCCATCCATCCATCCTTTATGCATTTGACCATCCATCCATTTGTCCATCCATCCATCCATCCATCCCTCCCTCCCTCCATCATCCATCCATCCATCCATCCATCCATCCTTTATGCATTTAACCAGCCATCCATTTGTCCATCCATCCATCCATCCATCCATCCATCCATCCATCCTTTATGCATTTAACCATCCATCCATTTGTCCATCCATCCATCCATCCATCCATCCATTATGCATTTGACCATCCATCCATCCATCCTTTATGCATTTGACCATCCATCCATTTGTCCATCCATCCATCCATCCATCCATCCATCCATTTGTCCATCCATCCATCCATCCATCCATCCATCCATCCATCCATCCATCCTTTATGCATTTGACCATCCATCCATTTGTCCATCCATCCATCCATTTGTCCATCCATCCATCCATCCATCCATCCGTCCGTCCATCCATCCATCCATCCATCCATCCGTCCGTCCATTTGTCCATCCATCCATCCATCCATCCATCCATCATCCATCCATCCATCCATCATCCATCCATCCTTTATGCATTTGACCATCCATCCATTTGTCCATCCATCCATCCATCCATCCATCCATTTGTTTATCAATCATCCATCCATCCATCCATCCATCCATCTATTCATTAATCCATCCATCCATCCATCCATCCATCCATCCATCCATCCATTCATAAAACCACCCACTCATTTGTCCACCCGTCCATCCATCAATTGATCCATCCATCCATCCATCCATCCATCCATCCATATGACAACACGGCTTAAAAAAATCATTGTACTTCATTGCTTCAATCCCGACTGCTGCAACAATAAAACCCTTAAAAGGAACCCCGGCTGTCATGACAAGTTTGCTCTGTATTATCTATTTGGTTGTTACTAACATAACTATGAGATTAATTTTTCAAAAATCATTTCCAGTTTAATACATTTTGTAGAAACGTGCTACAAGGTTTAACTTGCTTTCTTGACAGATGTTTCACATTGCTCCAGAGAGCCATTCTACGTCACTACGTATGGAATACGTTGCGACGTAAATAACAATGGCGGCGTACGCCCAAATAATGTTTCTACAAAATTAAAATGGAAATTATTTTTGAAAAATTAATCTCATAGTTATGGTAGTAACAACCAAATAATTAATATAGAGCAAACTTGTCATGACAGTCGGGGTTCCTTTTAAGAACACACAAATGTAAACAGCTCAGGTGCAACAAGTGCAACAGTAGGCTACTTGTGCAAAATTCATGATGTGTATTAGTAAATGAAGTTTCACTGTCCTGCAAGAATCCATTCAATGTCGCTGACACTTGACATTTCACGTATGGTCCAAAGGATTTCCTCCCGTGGGAGCTTGCAAAGTCATGAGCATGGCCGTGATCTCAGGATCCTCCCGTGATCTCGCTTCCACAAAAACACCCCATGAATGTCACAGCAGCACGAGTAATGACGCAGGCACACAGCTCGTTTGGTTGATTATTCACTGCCATTATTTTCTATTTGGGCTTCCAGTATTTGTCAATCGCCATGTAAAGTAAGTACAAATGAACACAACATTAGTTCCAAGCTCCGGACTAAATATAGTGAAGAATAAAATTGTTATTAGCAAATACTGAAGTTTGAAGAAAAAAATGTACTTCATTATCTTTGCATTAAAACAAAAATATAGAGGCTACAAATAATAAGCTCCTAGCTAGGGGCCACCAATTACAAGTCTGCATTACTTTCAATTTCAAATTTTGCGTATTCCATGATTTTTAACACAACATTTACAGTATGAATGACCTCATTGACCTCTCTTGTGTAAGTTTCCCTTACAGTCCTCAGTTTTGTATTGTTTGTGGCATGAATTCATCAAGTGACCCTGCCATTTTGCAGAATGTTATCTGTCACATGACTTCATGGTCAAGCACAATAACATCCTGCAGCTCCAGCTGCTTGACTGCTTATTGTACGAACAATACACCGTGCGTGCATGTATGAGCAGCAAGCAGTCTAGTCACATTATAATCACATTCTTCAATAAAAAGGACAGTGTCATTGTTTGAATTGACAAGCATTTATTTCAAGCTAAAGTGGCAGAGTAAATATCTACACAGAATTGATAGCACAAGTAGGCACATGTGTAAAGACGATCAAAAATCAACATTGTCTAACATCTTTCAGTCACTGCCCCGAAGACGCAATCCAAAATGGCACAAATGATTAATTGATTGCAAAACGTATTGCACTCTGGAAACTACAGTGGAACCTGCAGAGTCTACAACAATCCCTTCCGGACTTCAGTCACTGTAGTGGTGCCTTGAGATACAAGTGACCCACCCGACTTCAGAGAATTACACATCATCCGTTTAAAACCACATAACATAGCTTTGCCTTAGGAGAGCCCACTTAGCTTCATGCTAACACACAATGCTAAATGTCATAGACATGCTAAAGAATAGCATCGATAGTCGTGGTGTTAGAGCCTTTTAAGCGATGTGAACACAAACAATGCAGCAACACATGTAGACATGCAACATAACAAAACTCAAAAGCATGCATTCTTTATCCTCTGCAAATCCCCCCCCCCCACACCACTATTATTAGGGCCCAACTGATTAATTGGCTGTTCAGTTCAATCAGCCAATATTAGCTCTTTTAAAGTCTCGCAATTAATTTTCTTACAACTTAACACATTCAATCATAAGACATACTGACATCCAAACGGTTCCCCTCCCAAAAATTAACAAACCATCCATTTTCCAAACAGCTTAATTAATCACCAGCCAATCACAGGGCACACATAGACAAACAACCATTTGCACCCACAATCACACATACAAACAATTTGGAGTGGTCAATTGGCCAGCCATGCATGTTCTTTGAATGCGGGAGGAAACCGGAGTTCCCGGATATAAAATAATGTGGCCCCTGGGTTTTGGGTTTGACACCTGTGGCTTTGAAGTTCCACTGTCTATGAAAGTGTTTATATTTGAAATCTTTAAATGTACTTCATATAAATAATAACCACAATACATATATGTTCTACGTATATCTTCTCTCTAAGTATCAGCTGGTAGTCACGGTCCTTATAAAAAATAAAAAATAAAAAATAAAAACTATTGGATCTGAGACACAAGTTATAATTGTAAATGGTTGTAAATTATATGCATGCTACAATCTATGGCAGCACTTTATATCAAAAGTGCCATACTTATCATATTCACATGTACCACAATCATATTTGGTCCCTAAGTAGAAGTGAACAAGTAGTAACTGTAACAAACGGTATACATACCATATAACCTCTGAAACTTTTTTGTTAACTGCATTCAGCAGAGTTCTGTAATGGAGATTGGTGTCTGTGAATAAAGTGCTTGTGTTCTTATGTGTCGTCACGCTTGTTGTAGTAGCCAGAAAAGAATGTGAAAATGCTGATAACCAGACACATCACCAGAAAAACCATCAGCGCCATCCAGAGAAGCCGCTTGCTCCACGAAATCTTTGGGCAAATGCGGCTAACAAGAACCAGGATCTCCTCCATCCTCCTGGGGAGAAGAAAGAAGACATTTACCTGCCTGAGTGTGCATTAGAGGTTACTAGCCACCTTTGATGATAAAACAGTCAGCACAGAATTCAGTCATTAATTTCTCATAAAATTTAGACTAATGCTTATAATGAGTAAATGACTAAGAAGAAATCAAAATTGCTAATATGCTAAAAATAATACAAGTTCTGAGTTGTGCAGGATTATGGTGATGGATATTTACATGCCATTCCAATGTTGAAATTATCATGAGCCATGAGATTGTGTCAGAAATGAAATACGAGTATTTAGTGTCTCATTTACACAGTTTATTTTGGTAATGTAAATGTTGAGTGTTTTGTTCCGTGTGCCATACCGGCTTGCTTTGATTTTCTTTCCGCTTTCTTCATCCCGTATCTTTGATTCCAGCAACTTGTCTGCAGCTTTGTTCTCCTCTTCAGGCTTTTCATCCTGGATTGCTTTGTTTTGCTTTAGTCCTTCTTGGTACCTTCAGTGAAAATATTATACAGTCTCATTTATCAGCAAGTACAAACAGCCCACATAAGTAGAATGTTAGACAAAATGCCTGTTGAGTTAATAGAGGTTTTAAACTGGTGACAGATGGATATGAGGTGCCGTCTGGGCCATAATTCAGGATTAGCTCTCACACATATAACTGAAAAGCTCTTATAAACACCACTGAAATGTTTGCTGCTTATACACACTAGTCAAATGTGTTCATACGTAGTAGTGAAATACGCTCATAAACACCACTGAAATGCTTTTATAAACAGTACTGAAACGTTTTTGCTCACACACACTGGTGAAATCCGTTCATAAATACAACTCAATTGCTCTTATAAACAGTACTGAAATGCATCCAAACATACATGTGAAACATTCTCATAAACATAAGTGAATTGCTCTCATAAACAGTACTCAAATGCATCCACGCATACATGTGAAACGTTCTCACACACATAACTGAATTACGTTCACAAACAGTACTCAAATGCATCCACGCATACATGTGAAACGGTCTCACACACATAACTGAATTACGTTCACAAACAGTACTGAAATTCATCCACGCATACATGTGAAACGTTCTCAAACACATAACTGAATTACGTTCACAAACAGTACTGAAATTCATCCACGCATACATGTGAAACGTTCTCACACACATAACTGAATTACGTTCACAAACAGTACTGAAATTCATCCACGCATACATGTGAAACGTTCTCACACAGATAACTGAATTACGTTCACAAACAGTACTCAAATGCATCCACGCATACATGTGAAACGTTCTCACACACAGAACTGAATTACGTTCACAAACAGTACTGAAATTCATCCACGCATACATGTGAAACGTTCTCGCACACATAACTGAATTACGTTCACAAACAGTACTCAAATGCATCCACGCATACATGTGAAACGGTCTCACACACATAACTGAATTACGTTCACAAACAGTACTCAAATGCATCCACGCATACATGTGAAACGGTGGGGGGGATCCATCGCCTACATCACATGACACCTGACTACCACACAGTTTCCTATTGTAATATTTTTTATTATTATTGTATTATTATTCTAATAAAGAAGTTAGAAAAAGAAAAAAAAAATCTCGATTTCAATCCCAATTACCCACAACTCACCCCAATATTTTACGTCATGGCCACGGACTTAAAATATATCATCAGGTTTAAAGTTACGCAAATGATTAACTTATAAAATTGTGACTGTAGTCATTTGTCAGCACTGAACACCGTGCCTTAGGCATTACTGACACCTAGAGGTCAAAACGGCGCACAGCACATATCGGACATACATATAATTAGACGCAGGACTTCAAATTTCAGAACTAATCTTCTGTTTCTGTCACTCCTTGTTTATTTTAATTTGAATAATGTTGTATTTGGGCCACTGCGTGACTTGATTGTAAAAATATAGTCAGATTATCTAGTCAGCAATAGCCATCAGCTATATATATTTTCTTGTCAGATATATATATTTTCTTGTCAGAAAGCTTTTCAGTAATATGTAAGGAAATTTTAACTAGTATTTATACGAGAATTAATTTCATATAGGCGTCTGAAAGACTTTCAGTTGTGTGAGTAAGCGTGTTTCAGCTGTGTTTATGAGCGTTCTTTTCCATGTGTGTACATGGATTTCAGTAGGTTGTGTGAGAGGAATATATATTAAACGCAGCGGAAGTCATTTCTTTACGTTTTTCCAAGTAAAATACATGGGCTGGCCAAAAAGCATTAAGTAACCCTAACTCAAGCCACAGCGTAACTTGGTGACATGTTATATAGCAAATGCACATAACGATCCATCTATTTGTCATTTACTTATTGATTATTGCCTTACAATAACATTTTGTTAATATGAAAGTTTTTAATTTGAAAATTTTTGTTCCCCCAGTAGGATATGACGTTTCGTTCGGCCAATAGGAAACAGTGTGGTAGTCAGGTGTCATGTGATGTAGGCGATGGATCCCCCCCACCCCGTTTCACATGTATGCGTGGATGCATTTGAGTACTGTTTGTGAACGTAATTCAGTTACAGTATGTGTGTGAGAACGTTTCACATGTATGCGTGGATGAATTTCCAGTACTGTTTGTGAACATAATTCGGTTATGTGTGTGAGAACGTTTCACATGTATGCGTGGATGAATTTCAGTACTGTTTGTGAACGTAATTCAGTTATGTGTGTGAGAACGTTTCACATGTATGCGTGGATGCATTTGAGTACTGTTTGTGAACGGAATTCAGTTATGTGTGTGAGAACGTTTCACATGTATGCGTGGATGAATTTCAGTACTGTTTGTGAACGGAATTCAGTTATGTGTGTGAGAACGTTTCACATGTATGCGTGGATGAATTTCAGTACTGTTTGTGAACGTAATTCAGTTATGTGTGTGAGAACGTTTCACATGTATGCGTGGATGAATTTCAGTACTGTTTGTGAACGTAATTCAGTTATCTGTGTGAGACCGTTTTACATGTATGCATGGATGCATTTGAGTACTGTTTATGAGAGCAATTCAGTTATGTTTATGAGAAAGTTTCACATGTATGTTTGGATGCATTTCAGTACTGTTTACAAGAGCAATTGAGTTGTATTTATGAACGGATTTCACCAGTGTGTGTGAGCAAAAACGTTTCAGTACTGTTTATAAAAGCATTTCAGTGGTGTTTATGAGTGTATTTCACTAGTACGTATGAACACATTTGACTAGTGTGTATAAGCAGCAAACATTTCAGCGGTGTTTATAAGAGCTTTTCAGTTATATGTGTGAGAGCTAATCCTGAATTATGGCCCAGACGGCACCTCATAGATGGACCCTGGAAAATATTTATATTATTTCCTATGTAGAAAAAAAAAACCTCATTAACATTCTGTAAGGACTTGATTACACTATCTAAAATAAAAATGAAAATTAATTACATATTTGATATCTTAGCACTTATACACAATCTTAAAGTGTTGGTTTGTGATGAACGTTCATAATGGCTGTGGTGTGTTTATTTATCACAGAAAGTACATGTGCATAGAAAGAAGGCCTCACCCTTTATTGTACGCCATTTCCTCAATCTTTGCCTTGAGCTCTGCCCTGATTTCCGCTCTGATCTCTTCCAAGTTGACAGCGGGCTTGGCCGGCTCGCCTTCCTGCTCCGACATTCTCTTTCCACTGCATTGTTTTGTATAGGAAAGCACAGTTAGGCCTCAGCTGCATCACGGCAATCATTTTGAGAGTTCATTACGACGTAAACCTGATGAACTGGAACGCAAGCAGTCCAAAGACAAAACGGAGATAATACAAAGGGTCTGATTTACTAAGATCCCAAATCTTTCCCATCTTTAGTGGGTGGCCCGCTCCACACCATAGAGTTGGTGACTTTTTGCAATGGAAAAACTGAGACACTATCAGCTTTTGAGGTTCCACTCATAATAATATTGTACTACATTTGACTAAACCACAAAACATGGTGTGACTGTAGATAAAATAAACATGAGCAATTACATGTAAATGTCTCGTCGATACAATGTTAATTAGCTGAGGTCATATTTATACATATGGTTGAAAGAATACAGGTAACATTACCTCAATGTACATAAATAACCCCCAAATCACATTTAATATCGAGGCACTTACTCATTTACGCACGTATTGTGAATGAATTTAATTTGTGGTCGAAAACAAACGTGTTCCGTTCCCCTTCATCTGGCCAGTAGCGTGGGCCTTAACGTAGGTGGCCAAAACATGCCTAATTAAAATTAAACTGGATGAGTAAACCAACCACCAGAAGTTGATGGAACTGCACACATGGCCTTTTTTTTTAACAGATGTGTTGTATTTAATATCAAAACATGATAATGACGATATCATGGCAATTTTAATATTGCAATATTGAAGTTATCATTACATTCTTACTGCATTGGGATGACTGACTGGGTGTCACTTATGCTTCAAAACACTTTTTTTGTTTTTGTTTTTTTTGGTGTGAACCTTATGTTTATTTTCCATTGGCCATATATCAGCAAAGTTACTGCTGCTATTGCTGAACGCTGCACACTGCACGGATAGAGGCACAACAGATGTAAAAGTGAAACTGCCCTATTTTATTTTTATTTTAGTTTTTATTTTTTAGCTTTATGGAGCTACCGTAAGCTCTGATTGATTTCACCATGGAAAATTACAGAGGGCATTGCAAGTGAAAAATATAGTTTGCAGTCACTTAATTAATATCAGCAAACTGCTCTGGAAAACTCTTGCACCATTTCCACAATGCAAAGACGTAAGGGAATGCAGGGTAGAAAGGAGTTTTGTCATAGGTGATATGGCATGACTCCTTCTTGTGATTGTCTCCAAGCCAGCCCATGGAAGATTGAGAAGCTCCACTTTGCAATAATTTTTTCTGGTATTTCAAAAATTTCTATACATGCAGAAAACTCATCTGAAATGTATTTAGAGAGATTTTTAAAACAACCATAGCTGCATACAAAATGCACCTGACGCATTAATTAAAGATGCAAAATTAGCCACCAAATTACAAGTAAATCAGGCCTATAGAGGGAAAGATGGCGGCAGCCAGTTGTTTTCTGTTGTTTTCTATTGCCCTTCTCTGTCTTTGGCACAACATGCAAGCTTGCACCGTGACCAGGATACAACTGGTGTACTGAGTCTGGACTTGGTCAAAATCTCGTGTTATTTAGATTATGAGCCTGAAGAACAACTTCAGTGACATTTGATGATATTATTCCATTCATTTCCACTTTTCTCAAGCTTTGCTGCACTCAAACACATCCTCTAGGTCACACAAACATGATAAAAGTTCCCACTGCCACATAAAATGCTTTTTCAGCATTTTTGACCCATTGTTTGGAAGACTGACTGGTGACCTCAGGAATTAGCCAATGTTATGTGCACGCCCATGCTGTGTGTATGTGTGTGCGTGTTAACAAAACCTACCACTCTGTTGTCGCCTGTTGTGTCGACTCTGGTGAGGAGTTTCCTTTCACATCACTCGCTTCACTCTGCCAGGATGGGAGTAGTCATAAAATTATTAAAACATCCTGTAATCTAAAGTCGACACACTTTCACATTTCTTGATGGCCATTGCAGATTTTTGTTCATCAAAGTAAACAGCAAGTTTAATCCAGTGGGTTCTCCAGTTGGAGGACCCGTAAAGGGTAATAAAATACACTGAAATAAATAGATTAATAACAGTGTTGTTTTGGATTCATATGTGTCTGTCTGGTTTTGTCTAACTGCTGATTTTCTCTCTTTCTGAAGTGTGGGGCATTGTAAGCTCTGTACTGAGTTACCATGGCATTTACAAAAAGACATATTGTTTGCTTTGTAGCATAATTGCCCGTCCTTTTTAACTTACTGTCACAATGTCAATTAAAAACACCATCATGCTTGCAAAAAATACTTTTTCTTTACATCTGTGTAGATCCTTAGTCATCCTGGTCCGCAAAGGTTGAATGAATCAAGACAAAATGACTTTGTTGAAGTTTTTTTTCTTTCCAAGAACATAAAAAAAAAAAAAAAAGACTAGCTCAATAAATCACTAGCAGGCCAATTACATTCTTTTTAAAATGGACTTGGGGGCTCAAATGAACAAGCCATATGCCTTAACTCAACTCAACTCAACTCAACTCAACTCAACTCAACTCAACTCAACTTTATTTATAAAGCATTTTAAAACAAGCATTGCTGTATACAAAGTGCTGTACATGAAACATGAAACATGGAACATAGATAAGTAAAATAAGCAAAACAAAACATTGTAAGTAAGTATACAAGTTAAAATTTACATCAATAGATTAATAACTTGAAGTAGGTAAGGTAAGGCAAGGCAAGGCAAGTTTATTTGTATAGCACATTTCATACACAAGGCAACTCAATGTGCTTTACACAAGGAAAGTGTGATGGTTCTGTTGTCTCTCTAGCAGTTCCAGAGTGTGGCAGGAGGCGGCGCCAACCTCGCAGGCAGAGGCCTGCTCCCACACCTGAGGCTCATCAGCCTGATGAGCCAACAACCTATTTAACCAGCCCCTCCTTTGGTTCTGTGCCGGAACATTCCCTTGCCATACCTGCTACGTTTGCTTGTCTCCTCCTGCCACACCCTTGTTGTGTTCTAGTCCCTGGTCTCCGGCTTGTAGTGGTTTTTTGTTTCTCGTTCTACCGGTCTATTAAGACGGCTCTTTCTGTTGCTACTTTGGTCCCTAGTGTTTTATGTTGCTACTTTGCGCTTTAGTGTTTCTTCATCCCTGAACAAGGTGATTTTTGGTTGCTACTTTGTTTTCTAGAACTTTTTCCCTGAGCAAGGTGATTTTCTGTTGATACTTTTGTGAACAATAAACTGTGGACTTTGTCTCTCACTCTGCATCCTGGGTCCTGGCCTTGCTTTGCCTCACGGCACATAACAGAATGTTCTGGCCATAATGGACCCAGCAGAGTCAGAGCGCTTAAGGAGTGCGCTTTCGGCACAAGGAGCACTTGTTGGACAACACCAATCAACCCTGCAACAAGTGATGGACCATCTACAGCAACTCACCACCAGTGTGGACCAGCTGAACAAGCAGATGGCAGCCATGAGTCACCAACTGCCGTCGTCCAGCTCCTCTGGTTGCTCGCCCTCTCCATCGGCGGCAACCCCTCCAGCCTCCCAGCCGTCTTCTCCCAGAGAGCCATTTATTCCGATTCCTGCTAGGTATTCTGGAGACTTAGGCACATGTGCTCAGTTTTTGCTACAATGTAGATTAGTGTTTAACCAGCAACCCAGTACTTATGCTACTGCCCAGTCAAAAATCGCTTTCATTATGAGTCTGTTATCAGGACAAGCGGCCGCTTGGGCCTTGGCAATCACAGAACAAGGATCGGCAGTGCTAAATGATTATGAACAGTTTACCGGAGAAATGAAACGCATTTTTGATCACCCGGTGCGAGGCAAGGAAGCAGTTGGCCAGTTGCTGGATCTGCGTCAAGGTAGCCACTCTGTCTCTCAATATGCATTAACTTTCCAGGTTCTGGCAGCCAGTAGCGGATGGGGGGACTCTGAGCTACAAACAATTTTTCAAAAGGGGCTCGCTGGGGAGATAAAAGATGAGTTGGCTTTAAGGGATGAATGTAACTCACTAAATGACCTTATTACATTAGCAACACGGATGGACAATCGGCTCAGGGAGAGACGGCGGGAGAGGAAGATGGACATGGCTCGTCGCTCGTCAACTTTCTCACCATCCAGCTCAACCGTCATGGGGAACTCCACCGCCTCATCTCCGAGCACCGCTCCTGAACTCCATTCCAGCACGACACCTCGCGACGAGCCCATGGAGTTGGGCAGGGCTCGACTCACCCCTGTCGAACGACAGCGACGCATGAGGAGCCGACTGTGCCTGTACTGCGGCCAGGGGGGCCACTTCTTGGCAAGCTGCCCCGAGTTGCCAAAAGCTGGGGCTCACCAGTAGGAAGGGAGGCACTGGTGAGCCGAATATCTTCCCCCTCGTCCTCCCAAATACAGGTACCAGGTATGATTCACACGACACTCTGCTCGTTACCTGTCCAGGTGCTGATAGACTCCGGAGCCGATGACAACTTCATAGACATTGACTATGTTAAAAACAACAATCTTTCCCTGACTCCACTGACCTCCCCCAAGAAAGTTCTTGCAGTCGACGGGAGGCTTCTAGAAAGGGTTACACACAGAACCGCACCCATTAAACTGACACTCTCTAGTAACCATCATGAAGTAATTGAGTTCTATGTGATTTCCTCCCCCCTCAACACCGCAATTCTAGGGATTCCCTGGTTGAAGCTGCATAACCCCCACATAGACTGGTCCACAGGCACAATTCGGAACTGGAGCAACTATTGCCATGCCCACTGTCTAAAGTCAGCCCTACCTGCCAGGGGTCCTAACTCTCCCCACTACTCAAAAGATATTGACCTAAGTAACGTCCCCAGTGAATACCACGATTTAAAGGCAGTTTTCAGAAAGGACTTGGCGTGCTCCCTTCCCCCACATAGACCCTATGACTGTGTTATAGAACTGCTCCCTGGGGCTCCACTCCCAACACACAGACTATACAACTTAACCAAACCCGAACGGGAAGCAATGGAAAAATACATCACCGACTCATTAGCTGCAGGACTTATAAGACCGTCTTCATCTCCATTAGGCGCAGGGTTTTTCTTTGTGGAAAAGAAGGATAAAACTCTGCGTCCTTGCATTGACTACACTGGCTTAAACACCATCACAGTTAAAAACAAGTACCCTCTGCCGCTCCTGGACGCTGCATTCAGCCCTCTCCACAATGCAATGGTGTTCACCAAATTGGACCTCCGAAACGCCTACCACCTGGTAAGGATACGCGACGGCGACGAGTGGAAAACTGCCTTCAATACCCATTTGGGACATTTTGAGTATTTGGTCATGCCCTTTGGGCTCACAAACGCTCCAGCAACATTCCAGTCATTTGTGAATGATGTACTCAGAGACCTGCTCGATAAGAATGTTTTTGCATATCTAGACGATATTCTAATCTTTTCTCGATCACATGAAGAGCATGTGGGGCACGTAAGAGATGTCCTGCGGAGGTTACTAGAAAACAAACTATGTTAAAGTTGAGAAATGTGAATTTCATGTTTCCACTGTTAATTTCCTGGGCTATGTGATAGAAAAGGGGCGGCTCAGGGCCGATCCCTCTAAAATCGAAGCGGTTAAAAATTGGCCTCTGCCTACCAATCGGAAGCAGCTGCAACGTTTCCTTGGGTTCGCTAACTTCTATAGGAGATTTATCCGAAACTATAGTAGTATAGCTGCTCCTCTCACGTGTTTGACCTCAAACAAACTTCGCTTCGTGTGGTCTGCTGATGCTCAATGTGCTTTTAACCGTCTGAAAGAACTCTTTGTTAATGCCCCTGTTCTCGCCCACCCAGATCCCGAGCAGCAGTTTGTGGTAGAGGTGGATGCGTCAGATTCAGGAGTGGGGGCCGTCCTCTCTCAGCGCCTGCCTGCGGATCTAAAACTACACCCCTGTGCTTACTTCTCCCGCCGGCTTTCCCCGGCGGAGCGCAACTATGATGTAGGCAACCGCGAACTCCTGGCAGTGGTCCTAGCCCTCCAAGAATGGCGGCATTGGCTGGAGGGTGCAACTCATCCCTTCATTGTTTGGACGGACCACAAGAACTTGTCCTATCTTCGCACCGCCAAACGACTGAACTCTCGTCAAGCTCGTTGGGCTCTCTTCCTCGGACGCTTCAACTTCACCCTCACCTACCGCCCCGGCTCCCGAAACCTGAAACCTGACGCCCTCTCCCGGCAGTTCGCCTCTGGAGAGGAAGAGAGGGACTCAAGCACGATCCTCTCCCCTGAGTGTGTGGTCGGGGCGATGCGGTGGCGAGTGGAGAAGAAAGTTCAGGAGGCACTTGACAACCAACCAGTTCCAAATGAATGTCCTCCAGGGAAACTGTTCGTGCCACCTGCCGCCAGGACTCCTGTGCTCCTCTGGGGGCATACCTCAAGAATCGCTTGCCACCCTGGGATCCACCGGACACTCTCCCTGATCCAACAGCGCTTCTGGTGGCCAACCATGGCTGCCGATGTTCGAGCTTTTGTTGCGTCATGCTCAGTTTGCGCCCGCAATAAACCTTCTCATCAAGCCCCGGCAGGCCTATTACGCCCCTTGCCCATCCCCTCTCGGCCATGGTCGCATATCGCGGTGGATTTCGTCACGGGACTTCCCCCATCCGAGGGCAATGACACAATCCTTACCATCGTCGACAGATTCTCCAAGTCAGTTCATTATGTCCCCCTCCCAAAACTCCCCACCGCCTTGGAGACTGCTAACCTATTGGTCCAACACGTATTCAGGCTCCACGGAATCCCCACAGACATCGTGTCGGACAGGGGTCCACAATTCACCTCTCAAGTCTGGAAGGCTTTCTGTCGGGCACTGGGGATCTCTCCCAGTCTCTCCTCCGGCTACCACCCCCAAACCAACGGTCAGACGGAGCGTGCAAACCAAGACCTGGAAACAGCTCTGCGCTGCGTAGCCTCACGCCTTCCTGCCTCCTGGTCCGCGCACCTCCCATGGGTGGAATACGCGCATAACACACTGATCAGCACTGCCACAGGCATGTCCCCATTTAAGGTGACCTCGGGCTACCAACCCCCTCTGTTTCCCAGCCAGGAGTCCGAGGTTGCCGTCCCGTCCATCCATGCCCACTTCCGCCGTGCCAGACGAGTCTGGAGGGAGGCTCGAGCAGCGCTGTCCAGGACAGCGGAGCGCAACCGACGCCTGGCTGACCGGAGGAGAACCCCAGCCCCCGACTACCAAGTGGGACAGCGTGTCTGGCTTTCCGCACGTGACCTGCCCCTTCAAGTGGACTCCCGCAAAATGGCTCCACGCTTCATTGGCCCTTTTCCCATTGACAAGATCATCAACCCGAATGCTGTCCGACTTCGGCTCCCGTCATCCCTCAGGATCCACCCCGTTTTCCACGTGTCTCTTCTGAAACCGGTCGTGGATAGCCCCCTCCAGCCACCCGCCCCACCGCCACCTCCTCCCCGGATCGTTGATGGACACCCTGCATACACCGTGAATCGCATCCTTGATGTCCGCAGGCGGGGCAGGGGGTTCCAGTATCTCGTCGACTGGGAGGGGTACGGCCCGGAGGACCGCTCCTGGATCTCACGTGCCCTCATTTTGGACCCGCAACTGCTGCGTGAGTTCTATGCCCGTAACCCTGATAAGCCTGGTCGAACGCCGGGTGGCGTTCCTTAGGGGGGGGGTACTGTGATGGTTCTGTTGTCTCTCTAGCAGTTCCAGAGTGTGGCAGGAGGCGGCGCCAACCTCGCAGGCAGAGGCCTGCTCCCACACCTGAGGCTCATCAGCCTGATGAGCCAACAACCTATTTAACCAGCCCCTCCTTTGGTTCTGTGCCGGAACATTCCCTTGCCATACCTGCTACGTTTGCTTGTCTCCTCCTGCCACACCCTTGTTGTGTTCTAGTCCCTGGTCTCCGGCTTGTAGTGGTTTTTTGTTTCTCGTTCTACCGGTCTATTAAGACGGCTCTTTCTGTTGCTACTTTGGTCCCTAGTGTTTTATGTTGCTACTTTGCGCTTTAGTGTTTCTTCATCCCTGAACAAGGTGATTTTTGGTTGCTACTTTGTTTTATAGAACTTTTTCCCTGAGCAAGGTGATTTTCTGTTGATACTTTTGTGAACAATAAACTGTGGACTTTGTCTCTCACTCTGCATCCTGGGTCCTGGCCTTGCTTTGCCTCACGGCACATAACAGAAAGACAACACATAAGCATCAAGAAACAGTAGTTAACATTCAGAGGAAGAAAAATAAATGAAAATAGGTTACAAAATTTACTAAAAATAACATACAATAACAATCTTAAAACATTATTCAACAAACTTTAAAACATTTAAAATAATAATAAACACTTAATTAAAGCTGTTAAAAGTCCCTAATCAAAGGTATAAGAAAAAAGCAAAGTTTTTAACCTGGATTTAAAAGCATTTACACTCGGGGCTGACTTCACTTCTGTTGGTAGCCTGTTCCATCTGTGTGCAGCATAATAGCTAAATGCAGCTTCACCATGTTTGCTTCGAACTCTGGGTTCCACTAGTTGACCCAAGTCTGTAGATCTCAGAGCCCTGCTGGGTTTGTACTCAATCAGCATTTTTTGGATATATTCAGGACCCAAACCATTTAGTGATTTATAGACGAGTAGCAGAACTTTAAAATCGATTCTACAGCTGACTGGGAGCCAGTGTAAATCCTTAAGTACTGGATTAATATGTTCTGATCTCTTTGTTTTGGTCAGAACTCGAGCTGCAGCGTTCTGAATGAGCTGCAATTGTCTCATGTTCTTTTGAGAGAGTCCAGTCAGAAGACCGTTACAGTAATCGAGTCTGCTGGAGATAAAAGCATGGATAAGCTTCTCTTGGTCTGCTTGAAGCATGCAGTCCTTCAGTCTGGATATGTTTTTCAGCTGGTAAAAGGCTGTTTTAGTGATGAATTTAATGATTGCTGAAGGTCAGGTCTGAGTCTATTAGGACCCCAAGATTTCGAACTTGGTCTTTAGTTTCTAAAGACAGTGACTCAAGCTGTTTTTTAACAGCAATCCTCTTTTCTTTATTGCCAAAAACAATGAGCTCCGTTTTGTTTTCGTTCAGCTGAAGGAAATTTTGGTTCAGTTGTTAATTTGCTCTAGAGAATGACACAATACGTTAATAGAATTGGTGTCATTTGGGGACATTGATAAATACAGTTGTGTGTCATCTGCATAACTATGATCAACAATGGCGTTCTGAAGCATTTGACCCAAAGGTAACATATACAGACTGAACAACAGGGGTCCAAGGACTGACCCTTGGGGGACCCCACATGCCTTTCGATCAGATTCAAAATTTCCAATAGTCACAAAGTAACTCCTTTCCTCCAAATAGGACCTGAACCATTTAAGGACTGTTCCATTTAACCCCACCCAAGTTTCCAGCCTGTCTAACAGTATATTAAGATCAATCGTGTCAAATGCTGCACTGAGGTACAACAAGACGAGCACTGATACCTTCCCTGCATCAGTGCTCAATCTTATATCGTTCAGTACTTTAATCAGAGCTGTTTCTGTACTGTGATGAGGTCGGGAAAACCTGACTGGAATTTACTTTAATTCCAAAAGTCCGTTTAAGCTCAAGAAATTGCTGAGTTGATTAAAAACCACTTTTTCAACTATTGTAGTTATGAAGGGAAGGTTTGAGATTGGTCTATAATTTGCTAGCAGGGAGACATCCAGTGTTAGCTTTTTTAAAATGGGCTTGACGGCGGCTACTTTCAGAGATTTAGGAAGCTTTAGTGAACAGATTTCACAATGGTTTTGAAAAAGCCAGATTGTATTGAGTCAAGACAGCTCGTGGAAGCTCAATTGCTGAACCAAGTCTACTACAGTATTTTGATCCACTGAGTCAAATTCTGTCATGGTAATTAAATTATTGCTAGGTGATGTTAAGTGCTGCATCATTCTGTTATTTTGCTGGTTTGTAACAATGTTTGACCTGATGGCTTGTACTTTTTCACTAAAGTAGCAGGCAAATTCATTGCATTTATCTGTTGAGAGGAGTTCTGGCGCTGTTTGATTTGGGGGATTTGTGAGTGTGTCAACCACGGCAAATAGAGTGCGTGTATTGTTGAGGTTCCTACTAATAATTTCAGAAAAGTGTTGTGTCTAGCTATTACTAACTCTTGGTTAAAATGACAAAGACATTGTCTGTACAGGTCAAAATGAACTTGGAGTTTAGTTTTTCTCCACTTTCGCTCGGCTTTTCTGCATGTAAGTAAGGTAAGTGAATGAATGAATAAATAAATATATAAACAAACATCAAATTCATAACACAAAATATAGCAGACACCACAAAGCACCAAAACAATGTTAAGTCTCTTTTAAGAAGTGTTTTAAAAGCACAACAAGGGAATGTCGTGTGTTGCGGCCTTGCTGGCAAAACAATAGTAGTATGACACGAATCCCATTTGGTTGAGATCAGGAAAGGAAAGACTCACCAAGGCAGGAAGCGCTGCGCCAGGCGTGGAAACTGTTGGAGCGTTGGGGGCGGCAGTGGGTGGCATCTGACACGGTATGTTCAGCAAGTTAAACTTGGGCACCACAGCAACACTCACCCTGCGTCTGGGCAACGCCTAAGCAATAGATGACATCACCTTGTCAATGTTATGTGCAAAAAGTTTGAGAATATTGTACCGGGATAGTTGCCCACCTTTCCGAGAGTCAGTGACATGGATCTTGAAGCCCGAGAAACTCCGTCATCTTGATTAAGAAACGTCGAGCGTTACATTTGGAAACACTTTTAACACTGTTACTGGATTTTAGAATTGCAATGAAAGAAAATGTCTGGAATACAGTAACATGGACTACCATGTTAACAGATTTAGCCTTACCTCCAGTTTCTACGGAGCCTCCATAACAGCGATTGGAGTTCTGGTTGGCTAGCTTTTTAAACTCCGTCAGCTCAGCGTGGTCTTTCTCATACGTCCTCTTGAGGTTTTCAACATATTGCATCATGACCTCGGTAGCCTTGCTCATGCGTTTTTCCTGTGGTCAAAAATAGGACAAATGTTCATTTTTGGCTACTCTACCCATTTCTGATCTACCTTCTGTAGAACGAATTAGGGATGTTCGATAGCACTTATTTTCAGACCGATACCGATACTCAGACCCTCAGTACTCAACGATACCGATACCAACTGCCGATACCAGTAGTACATTTTGACAAATAAAAAAATCATTAAAAGATATTTTTAAACAAATATATTTCCTTTAAAGCACAGTCACTCTTCAATAGTCTTAACGCTCAAAATAAAACACAAAAATGGTCTTTTAGTTTAAGATTCACAATTTTGAAGTATTTCCAAACCGGTGAAGTTTTGGTGAAAAACTGCTGCAAGCTAGCGCCAGTTACAGGCAAGGAGGACTCACTTAACGTCTTCCCCCCTCCATCGGTCACTTGTACTTGTCTGCGTCACGAGTACTCGAGTACTTGAAAAAAGGCTGGTATCGGCCCGATACCGATACCTGGTATCGGTACTCGTCCATCCCTAGAACGACTGAAAGCTGTGTGCAAAAAAGTACAACAACATAAAATCTAACCATTGAGGTTTTGGTTTTCAGTAGACGACACCCAGACTTGCTTCTAGATGACCCCAGGATATTTAGAGGGAAAATAAACTACTTGGAACATCAAGGATGATAAACTTCCCTTATAGATTCCCATGAATAATTGTGCAGCTGTACAAAATCACTGGAAATAAATTCACTTCGAAGTTTAAATAGCATAAATAGCAACAGCAAATGTTTGCTTTGGCCGCACGAATGTCTGCCCATGTCATATCAAATTAAATCCTTCATCATCAAACATACCATAACCATGCCAAAAAGCACATTTCTCAAAATATGAGTCTAAGAGACGGACACTTCATTAGGTACACCTGTGGAAGATACAAATACTGCCTTTATAAAGCTAATACTGCAGTAGTAATTTAACAATGTTATTGAGAGTGCAGAACTATTCTGTGTGTCAATAAAACAGAGCTTTTTTTTTTTTTGATAAATCGTCATATTGGATCATGTAGGTGTACCAAATGTTTCGACCAGTGAGTGTGCAGTCGACAAATGTTAATGTGACTGTACCTGTCGAACCGCTCCAACTATCTCGGATCTGCTGGAGAGGCGAGTGGCCAGCCGATGCAGCACTGCCAACGTCTCTATGAGACGCTGGTAGGCCTCACGCTGCTCCAGGTTCTGCCACTGTGGGGCAGTCATCTGAAAGTAAAACAAGAAAAAAATAAAAATGTTCTTCTTTTAGGAAAACTGTACAGTATAAATGTGGCAAATGTACTCGCACACTGTGCTTAAGTAGAACTCCAAATATGGGTTTAAATACTGCAGAAGTACTGATTCAACTCTTGTACTTCAGGAAAAGTAAACAAAAAAGTACAGATTTGGAAATGTACTTAAGTTGGTCTTTCTCTGACAAATCATACTACTTATATTTGTTGTGGACGGATGGGGGCGCAAATGTAAAAATGATTCTTTTGTCAATTTGATTTATTTTTTGTCAGTACACCTATTATTAACTTGTCACATTTTTTTTTTTGGGGGGGGGGTTATATATATATCTATTTTTTTATTTTTTAGACACCTAAAATTCTACTTAAGCACAGCACAAAGCAACTGTAGCCACCACTGATATTAGAGTCTACAGTAGAATTTTTACACTGACAGGATAAATGTTTATAGTGGAAATATGTTCAGCAAACACGATGGATTATTGTTTTTTTGTTTTGTTTTTTAATGACTAACCTTCAGCGCGCCTTTGAATTCTTCAAGTTCTTTCTGTGTATCTTCCTCAGTCAGGTTCCTCTCCCTCTCTGCCTGTTTGAGGCGGGTCTCCAGGGTGTAGTTGTCATTACGAAAGGCCAATGACAGCTGGACAAACGCATTCTGAAGGGAGGAAGTGACAGCAATTGAACTCAGAGTGTTGCATTATGTTTCACATGAAGCACTGATAAGGTGGAAACAAAGGAAGTCAGGGCATGTTGAGTGTTATTGTTTACTGTGAGTATTAAATGTTAATGTTAACATGTATGGCGGTCGAGCAGCTCGAGGGACTCGCTGTGATTCTGACTTTTCACCTTGGGCTGTGAAACCTTCAAAGCCAGGCTGCACATTATCCAACAAATTACAGTCATGGTTGGGAGGAAACATATGACCTCCGACAGTTCTGATGCACAAACAGCCCTGCAGGACCAACCAGACGGGTCGCTGCCCGAGCCAGACAACGTCACTAATGTTTTGTAACTTCGCCACAGGAAATCACCCCAAGTCTCTTCTGGCTGATTGTGGCGACAAAATCACTTTCCTGTTGACAAAAAATACCGCCACATCCAGGCAGCTGTGTTTGTGGCTGTAATTTATACTATGGTAACAAAACAAGGTAATTTCTGAGATGTATATGGCAAAAGCACTGTGGAAAAAATAAAATCACCTTTTTATGGCCCAATATAGACTCATGTTTACTGTACATGAAACTACTGTTTGAAAGTGCAAATGTAATATTGGAACTTTTATTGGCAAAGATATTGTCAAAAAGTAATCAGTGTGTAATTTCAGGTTTGACGAAACTTGAGCATTTGACAGCTAAGGTTTTTCAGTTTTTGTTAGAATATCATTAAGGTTAGCTACACATTCCCTTGCTCAAGGCTCACCAACTGACATTGGAGCAGCGTTGCAAAATTCTCACCTGCCAAGATGTTTTTCAGTCCAGGACTGCAGTTCAGAACTACTCAAACACATAGTAGGATTTACACTCTCTATGTTCAAAGGCTTGCAAAAGGAAGATTAACCGGACGTTGGTAAGGGAAGTTTTACTACTCTCCTAGGTTTCTGCTGAATCGAGCTCTTGCTGATGCTGAGTTCCAGTGCGCTGTATGGCTGTCAAACAACACATCCGGTTTGGAGAAAACTGCTGTGGCTTGCGTAAAATCACACTACACATTGGAGCACTTTGACAAGCATAAAGCTTCCCAAACCAACTCTGAAATGCAGTCCGGGACAGAAATACTTCATGGCAGGGAGCAATTTTGCAACTTTGCCACACTGTCACTTGAGGAGCCAAGGCAAGGGAATGATATGCTTACAAAAAATGCAAAGTGAAGATGTTAAATTCTGATGGCCTCACATCTGTCCGAATGATAAAATAAGAAAAAGGAAGTGCACAGTACATTTTGGAACAAACTGTATTATTACTTAGTAGCTTAAGCAGTATAAATGTTGAGTGATCATATTGACTATATGTACAAATAATGAGAAGTTTAAAACCAAATTCAGAACCTTGTAAATTGCATGACTGGTTTGACATGTGGCTAAACTTGACAATGTCATTTTACTAATTTGCAGAAAAGTACTATATAAAAATAACTTGACTAAAAATGAAAAGAAAAAAAAGAAGAACATTTGAGGGATTCCTCTTGGGCTCATGTTCCAAACATCAGTCTTATTTCATTCAATAGGGAGTTTGTGGTTTTCAAACTATTACCAATAATGTGAATGCTGGCTCACTTCAGCCTTCCCACCCCCTCCCTCTTCCCCCCAATCCGGCCAATCATAGTCACTGACCCAATCACAGCCCTCACTAATGCGAACACACTTTGAGACGTGCATAGTAAACAAGGCTACATGCTACATTGCTAGCATGACTTTTCATGATGGAAAATTGTTTGAGTAAATGCATCACTCTTTTTAAGTAAATTATGTTGTAAACCTGGAAAGATTACAAACCTCAACTTCTTTTTCACTGAGTGGAGGTGGACTGGAATGAAATGAAATGAGAGGAAATGAAATGGTTAGGTATGTTGTACAGATTCAGGTAGAGGTACATTCAAAACATCACACACACCAGCCAGGAAGGCCGCGATGAAGTTTGAGTTTTCTCAGCATGACATCGGAGATGTTTGGCATGGCGTCCGATTTGGTCTCTTCGCTGCTCGGTGAGGAGTTTGGAGAGCAAGCAGGTCCTGCATATGGAAAGCTGTCTTAACATTTATTTGTTCTCCTTGGAAACAGCTTAAGGTCCATGTTCTTCACTCGTATGCTCTTTGTTTTCACGTGTAGCGATTTTGTTACCATCGGTAAACTGCTGATGATGTAAAACTACGGATGAGTTAAAGCTAGTAAATTGGTTTCCATTTTGTCAGCATAGCTGTGGTTAAAAATATTGCTAAAATAAGAGTAATTTTATTCCAAAACTCCAAAGCAATTTTCCATTGTCACCACAGAAAGTCACACACACTTTTCAAGACTGTTACATTAAATTTACTTCAATTTCAGGACACAAAACTCTAAAATGGCAACCAGCTTCAGCCCGCCTTCATCCAATCTTTAACCCAATCTTGGGTAAAAGTAACCCCAACTCCTCAAAATCTATAGCTGCCAATTAAGTGGGTTAGGAAAACAAAACAATCCAGCATTTTTTTAGTGTATAGAAGAGTGTACTAGCACATGAAAGTTCATGGACCTTAAGCTGGATATTGAATAAATGTTTAGCGTGGACTCTATTCGTCAGCCCTATGGGGTGAATTAGTGTAGATCATACTTTGATGATCATAAATTCACTCCAATTTATGCACTACCACCATCCTTTTACACAGGCGTTCTGTGTGTTTAAACAATCACATCATTGTCTAAGGAAACCTGAAAAGAACATCTGCTCACTAAAGGAAAAACACCATCATCATCATGAGATTTTCCCAGCGATTCAGGAAGTGCACACCCTCGAAGACATTCACCTTTTTCCTGTTCAGCGGCTTCACTCAAGTCCGGTAACTTGGAGCCGACCATGGTTTGGTTACGCATCAGCTTGTGCTCCTGTATACGCACCACACAGACATGCAAAGACACGCAAACTTTACACATTTACGGGTAAAAATGAGCTCGCACTTCAAGTACATGAAATTGCAAGAGCAGTGTTTTACCTCTCTAAATTTGGACAGTTTGGGTGCAGGGAGCTCTTTGAGCCCCGAAGATTTAAAAATACCATCCCGGGCTTTCTCCGAGCTTGTGTCTTCTGCTCCATTTCTGGAGTTAATGCCCCCAATGGCATCCCAGGAAACAGCCCTCATTAGTGGTGGAAAGGCACCAATGGTCTTGATTTCAGCTGTACAGGGGGCCTGTTGCGTTGGCGGTCGAGGGACTGGCTTGGCGACCCCTGTGGCCGGGGCCTGGTTGGAATTTCGTCCTCCATCGTCACTTTTATTGCCTCCTAGGGGACTTTTGGCTTCACAGTTCTCCTTCGGAATGGCAAAACGGGGAGTGAGGGTCCCAGAAGACACTTTCCTTTTCTCTGTGGGCTTCCGGTCCACTGTTAGTCTGCTTCCCTGAGTGAGGCCATGACATTTCAGTGAATTCAAGTACCACTGTTGTGTTTAAATGCTGAGTTGTTGTGTTTAAATGCTGAGCTAGAGAACCACACACATCATTCATCATTCATTTGGTGCGGCATAATACAGTGGTGCCTTAAAGCTTTCCCCATTGAAATGAATGGAATTGCCATTAATCTGTGCTAAATTGTAATTAATCTTTCAACCCCAAAAAACTACAAAAAAAAATGTTATAGCGTTATTTATTGTATTTTATTTGATTTATTTTTTTGTATTGCGCTAAAACAGTCAAAGCACAATTAAACAAAACATTTTTTTATGCATCATAAATGAATTGTAACTACTGTATACTGCTCCTGGTGTGGACACCTTGACCACCTGGGGGCAGTATAATACAAATACTGTATATAGATACACACAAAGTTGAGGGTCACAACTGCTTAGTAAGCTAAGCTAATACTATATATACACTATAATATATTATTATTATTGTATTACATTTGTTTATAACAGGACGACACTGATGCCCCATCTATGGTGTTTTGCATCGTTTGTTAGCATTAAACTAACCAAACTTTCCCAAGATAAAGCTATGTGGTTGTTTTCACTCTTTAAATGCAAAAGGCCAAGTGTGATTATCTTTATTTTACGTGTAGTTTGTCAGTAAAACTCAAGTGGGAGAGACGTTTTTCTTTTTTTTAAATTGTTCACTATCTGCCTAAGTACTTCTCATTGTGAAATGATTTGAGTCTCATTTCTTAAATGTTTGCTCGGAAGCCAAAGCAAAAAATCTGCCAAACGACAGCTTGTATCTTGAAAAATCTGTAAATTGGGTCACTTGTATCTCAAGACACCACTGTATTTGGTTTGAGCAATGGGGAAATAAACGGAAACCTGACCTCCACATCCTTTTGTCCCCTCACTGAGGCAATGTCCAGATGCTACAGAAGAGGGCGACACAGACAATGACTTTACAAGCAGCAAAGTATACAGAATTTGTTCCTTTTCCTTTTATTATTTTTTTGAACATATAAACAGATGAACAGCAGAAATAAAACAGAAAACAACAACAATCAAAAGAGAAGAAAATCCCAATAAAATAATCATTCAATCAATCATAACTTACATGTTCAAAAGGGAGTAGGAAGAAGTTAAAAACTTATCTAGTCCTACCCCTTTTACTCAATATATTTAAACTTATTTCATTATTAATACAATTTTAATTTACTAATTATTAAAAAAAAAATAAAAAAAAATAATAATAATAAATGATATATATATCCATCCATCCATCCATCCATTTTCTTGACCGCTTATTCCTCACAAGGGTCGCGGGGGCTGCTGGCGCCTATCTCAGCTGGCTCTGGGCAGTAGGCGGGGGACACCCTGGACTGGTTGCCAACCAATCGCAGGGCACACAGAGACGAACAACCATCCACACTCACACGCACACCTAGGGACAATTCGGAGCGCCCAATTAACCTGCCATGCATGTCTTTGGAATGTGGGAGGAGACCGGAGTACCCGGAGAAGACCCACGCGGGCACGGGGAGAACATGCAAACTCCACCCAGGAGGGTCCGAGCCTGGACTCGAACCGGAGACCTCAGAACTGGGAAGCGGACGTGCTAACCACTCGACTACCGTGCCGCTGATATATATAATCCAAGTTATATATATATATATACATATATACATACATACACACATATATATATATATACATATACACATATACATACATACATATACACACATATACACAAGTGCACTTAACATATTCACATTTACCAAAACCATATATACATAAATTTACTAAACATATACCATAATACCTATCTAGATTTGTTGACCTACTGTACCTTCTAACACAAAGAGAAAATCAAAATACAGCTTTGGGATTCATTGGTGAGATGTAAAGACAGGAAAAATAACAGAATTTATATGAATTTCTTTACCTGACTAATCAACTGTGGACTGCAAGTCACCTCTGGGCCTCCCGCAACTGGACCAAGAGAAAAGCAACATAAATTGATAATAGGAATATCACTTTTATTCTGTAGTTTTGTCTGATTTTTCATGCATTAATTGCACTATTAGCTGTATCTTGAAAAAAAAAAAAAACTGTATAGGAAAAACCCTGGATTGACAGTTTCAAGGCTAATATTTTTCACTGCTAATCAATTGCCAGTTTAAGGCCCCTGCCTGGACATGAGATTATATTACATTTTACATTGACCACATTTGATTAGACCAGGGATTAGCAACCTTTGCTGCCTTAAGAGCCATTTTAGGCCAAATAAATAACCAAAAGTGTGTCTGGAGCCGCAAAACATTTCAAGATGTTAGGGTTCGTCTAATCTACTGCGGGCCCAAAAATTAATTACCACAACATAAAAATATGCAGCATCCAATACTTTGACATTCATTTTTTTCTACTTTTCGTTTTTGGATTTGTGTGTAATTTTTCATATTTTTAGACTTTTCTACCTGTTACAATTTCTGACATTTTTGGCAATTTTATGGACATATTCCGATCATTTTCTGCTTCTCTTCTTCCTTTTTTTTGGGCTATTTTTGGATATTTTTTTTGCCAGCAAATTTATGACATTTTTGACAATTTTGTAGACATTTTATGGTCATTTTTGGGATTTTTTGTCTTTTTCTTTGGACATTTTAGAGTTACTTTTTAATTTTTTTTCTGCCTTTTTCTTTATAATAAATAAAAAAAACATTTTCTGACTTTTTTAGAAATTCCAAAAATATTTTATGGTATTTTTTTCTGACTTTTTTTTGGGGGGGACATTTTAGGTTACTTTTTGAACATTTTCTTTTCTGCCTTTTTTATTCTATTCTCTGACTTTTTTGGGGGGGAAATTTCATGGATTATGTTATGGTAATTTTCTGCTTTTCATCTTCCTTTTGAAAATTTTTAGGTAACAAAAATTATTTTTTTCATCTTTTTCTAAAGACTTAAACATTTGGACTGACATTTTTTTGAATATTCTTCTTTTTTTTTTTTATCTAAGTCATTCAAGGCAGTCACGAATATTTTATCTAAAGAATAAAAACAAATATGTATACAAAAAATATAATTCCTACTATTTTATTTTTTTTAAAGAGATTCACAGGGGACACAGGAGAGGGATTAAAGAGCCACATGTGGCTCCAGAGCCGCAGGTTGCAGACCCCTGGATTAGACTATAACTGAACACAGAGTACAGATAGTGTAGAAGTATTACCACTGTACTATGACGAACAGTGTGTGTCACCTGTGGTAGAGTCGGAAAGGCTGCTGGTAGAACGGCGGCCCCGTCGCATCAGGAAGCGGTCGCTGACCTTTTTGGCTTGTTCCAGCAGCTCCAGATTCTTCTGACGATCCTCCTCGGACAGCTGCATCTCCGGCAGCTTGTCCTTCACCAGGTCGATCACATGACCTGCGCTGTCTACAGAAAGACATGCATATAGTTAAGTACAGAAGCATGCAAACAATTTTTATCCAAGTATAAATATGTTTGTTATGTCACTTCTTAGCCCTGGAAAATGCATGTGTTCTGTATCATGAATGTCTACATTCACTGTAAAGATGTAACTGTCCAATACTTGAATGTGAATTACTATAATGTCTGCGTGTTTTACCGACTGTGGTGATGGATCCTGCAGAAGAGTTTCTGGCCAGACGAGTTCTAGGACTGTGTGGCCTACGGAAAAGCACACAAATTATTAAAACTCTTGGATAGATGCTGCTATCAGACCAATACTTTCATACTTATGCTATTGAGGACAGAAGTCTATCCCCGATGACTTTTGGTGAAAGACAAGGCAGACTGATTGCCAGTTAATCAGGGCACATGCAGACACAGTCAAATGTTCACTCTCACAATGACAATACAATGGAGCCATACTTTGACTGTGCTCACCTGGCCTGCTCTAGAGGACATCCATCTTGCTGGACAATGGAGGCCTGCTGTGGGTAGATAATAGTGGGGCCCGTCATGACAACAGCTCCGCTCTCAGCAGGTGCACACTGTACAAAAAAACACCACAAAGGCAACATGTGGGAAAAATAAAAAAGCTCATCGTGACAAAGTCATCCAGTATTTATTTTACTTGATTATGCAGTGAATGAAGAACATTACCATTACTGTGGAAAAATAACACACTTTGGGAATGTGGAGAATTTTGCTGAAAATCAGTGAAATGTAAAATAATAGTGAAGTTTATCAATTTTGACATTTTACATTAATAAATCTGTGATAAGAATTGTGTGGATAAGAAAATTATTCTGGGTGTCCTAAATCTTTGCAACGTGAGACCTGATGTGTTTCAGGTTCGTTCATCATAGTAAGGATCATAAATATTTGTTAGGGTCTGGGTTTTAGTTTGGGTTTTTCTTAGTAATGTTTTCCTTGTGTTCTGTCAATGTCTTATGTCCACCAGTGCTCGTTTTCCCATTCCCTTGTGTTTGTCCAATCAGCTCCCCAAGCCACTTGTGTCCTGTCCAGGTGTCTCTTGTTATCTCGTTAGTATGTGTATTTAGTTCCCTGCTTTCGTTCAGTCCTGGTCGAGTCTTTGTTGTTGTTGTCCTGTTGTCGCCACAGCTTGTTTCCCTGAGCCTCTGAGTCCTGCCCGTTTAGGTTACATCTAGTAAGTTTAGTTCCAAGCTTTAATTTGCTCTTTGTATGTTCTTTTGCACTTTGTTTGTTTATGCGTTAAATTAAAACATGTTTAAGAGCACCCCTGCCACGCCTTTCTTTGCCTCCCTCCACTTGGGTCCACAATCTCCCGCAAACCCTAACAATATTTGGTTTCTTGTTTTTTTTTTTTTTTCAGTATTACACTAGTACACTGCTACATTTTCCCTTTGGATTTGAATGAAAGAACTGGTGGTGATGCCAAAAGACAGATTGCAGAAACATTATGTGCAGACTGTAAATACAGCAGATACATTTTTGCATATGAGCAAGAGCCCTGAAGGTTAAATTGTGTACTAATTTCTGGGTAATTGTGCGTAATAATAGGCATAATATATGTTTATGTATAGGATTAATTAAGTCTAAACCTCAACCAGTCTAAACGGCTATAAACGTGATGCTTATACTGTACAATAATAACAGTGAATTTCCCAGAGAGAGCCATCCCAAAGGGATCAATAAAGTCTAAGTCTAACCACAATCTAACATGTCAAAAGAGACAATGAATTTCCATTTAAAATTTAAATAATGATAGTTTCTTGTTCTGTTGGAATGTGGCCCGCTCCACACAACTCCACTAGGTTTTGTGGAAATTAAACTTTTTTTTTTAGTTATGATGGCAACAAACAAAAAACCCTATGGCTAAGCATCACTTAAAATAAGGAGTACACTAGGATTTTCTCAACAAAGAATTCATCGCTGCTTTAAATAGTCCGAAGAGCATACCTTTTTTGGAGGAGGATGCCTGAAGTGGTAACACTGAGAGCGATTCCTCACCATGGCCAATTTGATTACTCACGAACAACTTTTATGGACTCACATGCTTTGGCCTAATATGTGCTTCTTTGTAGAAGGACACTGTGTTGTGTACACACCGTACTCGGCGAGCTTGAAGAACTGTCCAGATCCTCGGGGGAGTCCTCTTCTTCCTCAGGCAGCGT
The DNA here is from genome assembly GCF_051991245.1 of Festucalex cinctus. Lineage (NCBI taxonomy): Eukaryota > Metazoa > Chordata > Actinopteri > Syngnathiformes > Syngnathidae > Festucalex > Festucalex cinctus. The sequence goes on from NC_135414.1 coordinate 5,793,811, forward strand.
GGGCATGGCAGGGAGCAGGCAGGGCCGGGAGCGGGTGAGGGGGAAAAAAAAGGTGCCCTCAGAAGTGGAGGATTTGCTGGACTCCTTGGTGTTGTGGGGAGGGACAGTTGCCTGAAGAATGTCCTTCGACTCTTCTTCCACCTGAAAAAAAAAAAAAAGTAGAAATGATCTCTATTGGATTACACTACATGTGTTTTAGCACATTTTGGTCAACACTGAGACATTGTTACTTTGTTTGAGGATAGAAAGCAAAATGTGGAGAGTCTCTGTTGCCTAACTGGACAGGTGCGATCACGACAACAGCGTCTCAAAATATTCACAAATATTGTGCTGTCAAATCACATGACTGGCCCAACAATTGGTTAATATCATTTTTATGACTATAGTTTTGAAAAGCTGTGACATGCTATTGCAGACCACAGTGCTTCTGGATTTCTTTGCCATATGATATAGCACAGCTTTTGCAATAACGGAATTATACAATAATCAACATATTAAATAACACTGTCGACATTCAGGAGCATTGTGAGCTCCACATTGACTCGTCAGTGTGCAAAATCACAGCTAAAGATGATACAATATCACCTCTTTATGAAGAAATCCTAAAATAGCCTTAGTGCAATGCTTACTAAATTGATTAGATACAAAAGACCTGTTACTGAACAGACCTAAGGCTAATCCAAAATGAATACAGTGTATTCTTGTAAACATTTAATAATAATGAAAACAAATGTTCCCAGTCAAATATTAGTATTAGTATGTTTAACTGTTTGGGTGGCAAAAGACACTGAATGGATGAGCAGATTCTTCAGGAGTCAGGCTTGATATGAGTGACTCCCACAGGCTGACTGTGGCAGTGAGTTTCTGAGGGACACTGTAAAATAAACACAGGGGCTTTTCCATATACACAATTTAATAAGTACATCCTTTGTGGGAATCACACATCCACTAACAGAAGGGGAAATTACATAACTACAGCTGTGCATTTTTTTTTCTTTCTTAAATCAGGTTCTGTTTAGCAGTTGTTCGGCGGGGGGGGACATCATAGACAAGAGTATAATTAGCATAATTCGTCCTGCGATACCGTATTAATTCAACATATCAGCATCCCTATGAACGTACTGTAAGGATGAATTGGGCAATTTTGGTCCCTGGCTAATCTATATTTAATCCACTGTGGTAAATACAGACAAAGAGTGGTAAACATGCATTTAATAACCTGCAATCATGGAAGTTAAACAAGTCAATCCAATGAAATGCATGCAAATTACAAATTTTATGTCATGAATGTCTTGAAATAAACAAACACTTTGTGAGAAACGTTAGTAATAAGTTATTTATATCAATGTGTAGTGTGGTGTATTGATAAAATGGTGTCTAATCATACGTGTAGATTATCTGACATGTAAGTGGGTCCTTCTAATTTTGATGACAATGACTATTTAAACCTTCCTTTGAACCCTGTTTCCTCTTTTGAAGCAAATTAATGCAAATCACCACACAGTGCCAGGTCACTGTACTGTACTTCAATGGTATGGTAACATTTGCATAAGGTTCTCTCTGCCTTTGCCTCACAATATGTGTGTCTCTGTGCGATGGAGAGTACAAAATAATCGTGGTACTTTTAGACACACGTGATCAATGTTCAGTTAGCTTCACTGCGCGCGCTATATCTGCTGCTCCCTGTCATCACAACTAGGATGAAATGTTCTAGAAACATGCTGCGACAAAAAAGCAAGTGGTGGGAAACAAGTCGGCCTTGCAGTGAGCAACACTGATATTTCCTGGGAAAAAAATAACAACACTGGTTTAAAAGAAACATATTGTTGCACAACCTTTTAACACCTGTGTAATGCAACGCTCTTTTGTGGGTAAACAAAAGGGGTCAAATGTCAGTAGCAAGAATACTAATCCAAGTCTTTAGTCTTCAGTCAACTTAAAATGCACACTACATACAGGAATAAACAACAATCTCTCGGACAAGCCCAGGTACCAATCCACAGTTAAAGATATTTTTATTCTTTACAACGTCAAAAAAAAAAGAAAAAAAAGAAAAAGAAAAGAGTAATATGGGTAGCAGAACCGAAAAAAAAGGATGCTGACAATTGGCAGGGACACAGTATGAGAATGTCCTGTACAGTAGTCGCTGCTTCTGAAGCTTTTCCCCCCACATATCATCTTCTGGATCTGCTGAGTCACTGCACCACTTGTGCCAAGATGCAAAATGCCCATTGGTCAAAATCAGAGGCAAGTGGATAACACGGCATAGGCAAATGCTAAGGGCGTACAGGGGACACCACAAAATCAGGGGAAAATACCACCTTGGTTAATATGATTTTGATCAAAACAAGTTTTATTACTATTACATAAAAAAAAAAAAAAACTAAGCTAGGAAAAACTAACACATTCAAATTTAAATCAATGCCAGTTCATATTAAGACAAATGATAAAAACAACTTTGGTAACTTTGCAAATATGTCAACATGATTGAAAGTGTCTGAAGCACTGAGAAAAAACACACACACACACCCAAAAAAAAAAAAAAAAAACAATAAGAAAAGGCAGAGAAATGAACAAGTCATGACAGTAAGATTTTGAATGCCAGTACCATCAGAGAATATAGAACAGTTCCAATCTGGATTTATTTAAAACATTTAACCATTTTCCAATGTTCAACCCTTTTATAATTTCTTCCTGTCAGTTTTGAGTTTTAGTTTTTGTCAGGGCTGGTAGGTTAATAGAAGGACATAATGCAACACAAGACTGAAAAGTTCATGAAAAATCAGGTATGGCAATTTCATCTAACAGTAGTTGCCTGAAGCCACTTCTATGACGATTGTTTACTTAGCATCCAAAACATTTGACATCAGCAAATCAGTTTTTGTGTTTGTGGCATATATATAAGCAGATAAAACATAACATAAACATGCCACACTTTAGATTTTACACTGCCGACGTGACTGCAAGACAGAGATAAACGAGCACTTTAATTATTTCCTGTCAGAAAAGGGGACACAACACACATGTCTGTGCACACACAATCCAAAATCAGTCTTGTTTTCTCGTGCAATAAGATCATTCAACAAGCAAATAACAAGAGACGTGGGGACTGTCACCGTTGTCCCCCTCATCTTTATGTTACATAAGACAGACCCCTCCTGCCACATTGTGTAAAATGTGGCTGAGTCAAGCACGGGGCCCACAGAGGAAGTGATCTGCGAGAGAACCGATGTGACATAACAGGGCAAAAGGAGTGAGAGCCACTGAACAAACATGTGCAGTCAGCAATCCGCTGACTTTCAAATGCATCAGCACACTCAAAAACAGTCAACAATTTGCATTCAAACACTTCCAAGTTCCAGTTGCAAGTCAGACTGTTGAGGAAGACCGTCCAAAAGACACAGCAGAGGTTTAACCTGCCTCTCATGCTGCACACAAGTCAAACAAACCACAAACAGCGACCCCAAACTACAGAAGCCCTCCATCTGAACCTGCCCAGGCCAGATTGCAACATTACCTGCGTCCGGCTCCCAGCGGACCTCCGGACTCAGGCCGACTTCCCACCAACTGTCACCACACTCTGCCTTTTCTCACAAAACGTCTCCAGTCTCTTGGTCTCCGCTTCCTTCTCCCATTCCCTCGGTTCGCTGTCTTTTTTCAGCAGCAGCCTCTCTTTGACTCCTGGGAGCTTTGACCATTTAAGGAGAAGGGCTGTATGCTACTTCAGACTGGGTGTGTGTGTGTGGGTAAAGTTAGTGAGTTCTACACGCTCAGAGGAAACCACATTTCCTTCTCCAACCTAACAGAATCTGTCATGTGGGGTAAAGAGAATTTCAAACTTAACAAAGACTAAATTTATGTGAAGTTTTCAAACTTTTTTTTTTTTTTTACTGTCACAAACGTACTGAGATTTTTATTTTTATTTTTTTATGAGCATGAGAGGAGTGAGTAGTCAAACAACAGAATTAATGTTTATTGCGAATTGCAATTCAAAATCAACAACATTTGGATGTATGTGGTATGATTGCTATCTTGTCCATGAACACGTTTTTGATCTTCTAAAGAAAAATAATTTGTGGTAGAAACTAAATGACATGATTGTGCCTAATAAATCTTTTATATTATTATTATTATTATTATTATTATTATTATTATTATTATTATTATTATTATTATTATGTGTACTTAAGGGGAACATTATTATCAAAGCTTGACAGCCCAATATTTTTATTTTAAGAGCATAATTTGATCATAAGTATTTTCTACAGCTCCACAGCATCATGTTCATCATCAAATGTTTTACTTTATTTGGACTCTTGTATAATTGAATGACATGTAAAAAAAAAAAAAACACATGAAATTGAGCCTTTTCCTAAATTCAAACATATACTACTGTATTTTACAAAAGAAGATGTCTCACCTTGTCGCAGCAGTCTTGTTCTGTGTCACCTGTGGGATCCAAAGAGATAGAAGATTAGATTTGCATTTAACAGGAAATCATATGCAATGCAAATGTGACACAGGGCAACAAAGGGAGAGACAGTCTGGCACACGATAAAATAGACCGGAAAGAAACTGAGCATTCTGGCCTGGCAGGTGTTGGCAACAGTGAAGTTGATCTGCCAAGTAGAACTGTTGTAACTCCGTCATCTTCATCACTAAGGGCAACAACAACCTGGCAACCCAGTCCAGAGACATGATTGAGTCATCTGCTCAGGTTGCTAGCACTGACACCAGGCCTCCCCCCAATGTTTGTTTGTTTCGCGTAGCATTCAGACAAATGTGAGTTACAGAATCTGTTCTTGACAACTTGATAGAGCAGAGGGCCAGATACTATTACCACGGATGAAAACAGAAAACTCCGAGAGCAGGTGTGCAAAGCCAGGGAGAGCTATATCTGGAGGGCTGCAGTGAAAATCTCAGTAAGTTTTTGATTGAGTGGATGCCTCAGAGTTGTTCAGCATCACAATCTTCTGCTTGGAGTCTTTGAACAACTCTAAGTCATTACCAGTAAACTTTATCACTCTGTGAAGCATCTGTTGAATTGAGCTTTTGTTGATGCTGAACTCCACTGACAGCTATAAAGCGTCTCAAACCAAATTGCAGTCAGGAATAGATTAACCTTCTTGCCAAGTGGCAATTTGGCAAAGCTATTGCAATGCCAAATGAGGAGCCCTGGGCAAAGAACGATGCTTATAAAAATTGAATGTGCAAACTATAAATTAAAAAAAACAAAAAACAAAAAAAAAAACAAGGAAGCGCAAGTAGTAGAGGCCACTTTTTGTCAGACCTTTAACTGTTGAACTGTATCTCTAATTTCTGATCAATCCACCACTTTTTTAAAGTTTATATTTTGGGAATAAATAAATAAATAAATAAATAAATATCAGCTTACGAAGGTTACTGTTATATGCAGCTCTCACGTCATACCCGGAAATGTAATTTCATTTTTGTTGTGAACATGCCATACGACATCGCATTTATAAGTCATTCACTTGCCAGCTCAGTTCAAATTGATTTTTGACGTTTATAGCCTTCAATGGCACTGAATGACATTGCAACAGCACTCACCTGCGGTTCAAATTTCGAATCTCAGCAAAAGTTATTGACAACGTCTAGCCCCTCTGAAATTCGCACACTGTGCGGCAGTTCAATTTGTGTCGCTTGGTGTGTGGTCAAGTACTGAATCGACACAAAAAATGTGTTCGCATACAAAAAAATCTTTGCTGCTGACAAGATAGAAAATGACAAATTTAATGTGTCTCAGGTAAGGTACCCTCATCAGAAAAACGAGAATATGTGAATAAACAAAATTAGGTTTAAAAACAAAAGAAGTGTAAATAAGTGAATTCACAAATGCCAAGCAACGATTATTTGACTGTCCACACTGTGGTACCTCAAAATATTGTTTCCTGATGAGAACACCAGGGGTCACAGTTTTTATGTTGCAGTGAGTTAGAATTTGAGCGAGGGTCAATCCTCAGGTGTTTATGACTGTAATTTATTTGCGATTGACCAGTTGCTCGATGTGTGGCTGATCTCTATGGTGGTAGCTATATGGTGTTGCGGTTGACTACCTTGTTGTATGTAATTGAAAAAAACTTAAAGAGATCACATTTAGCCCAAAATGCAACTAAATTCTCATTAGATGTTCAACACAGCAAAATACATTTGACCCTTCTCTTGGACAGTAGCTTGCTACTACTATCAAAACAAATGAGACCTCCTTCAATTGATCCTGTAATTGATTACATGTGCTCCCAAAGACATTACCGTAATCTTGCTCCCATCTTATGGTCCCAGCTGTCATGTGCGATATGAATAACTGTCTGTTGCATTTGTTTTCATTCCGTTGGCCAACCAATACAAAAGGAAGTCACTTTCATTCATCTGCATCTGAAGCAGTATGTGATGCAGCCATCATACCATTCATGGAAAGCTGTGGAGACTCACTGACTTCTGGGATTACATGAGGCGGAGGCGGGGGAATCTCCACTCGGTCTTCATCCGGTGTAACACACTCACTTGAGTGGTCTGAACCAGAGGACAGCTCGGGACAGGACTGTCTCAGAAAAGTGCAGAGGGAACATCCTATTTATATTCCCACGATATATTGCGTTCCATATAAGATGTTCAGGAAAACAGCTTGGCATTTCCACATTCATACTGCTTATGTTTGAATATTTCTCACGTGTGGGGGATGCTTCCAAAGTGTTTAAGTTCAACAATGTGATGAAGTCTATTACAACAACTGTACTGAATATTTTAAAAAGTGAACTTTTCAAAAATAATACCATCAGTGTGAGAGGCACATCCAGCTGGTCACAAAATGCAAATCCAATTTGATAATTTGTATTGTCTTTGTTAACGTAGAGTGCTTATTCTTTCTCACTTGAACAACTGAATTTAGGCCGCTATTATTCCACTGGATCAATGCTGTTTTAGGTTAGGCTTTAGTTTTTGTTTTTGTCGTGGTATCGAGGTACTAGAGGTGTAGTATCAAAGTCAGTATTGTATGGTATTGTGACAACATTGAGTTCATATTGTTATGTAAAATACACAGTACATGACATGTTTAAATTAGTGCTGTCAAAGTTAAAGAGTTAACTAATTAATTAATCACAAAAAAATATTGCATTGGATTAATCACACTCTTAATTTCATTTAATTAAATTTTTACCGCAGATGATCCTTTAGCTGATAGCGTGTTTGAGCAATAAACATAACTACATGCATTAAAGTAAAGCATTTAATAAATATTTGTAAATGACAAAATATCTGTTCATGTCAAGCTATTGGGGTCATTTTTTCCCATTTTAAATTATGCAAGTAATTAACTGATTAGAAAAAAAGGAGGATGAACAAGTGTACTGGATAAATTTTTTTTAAGTCATCCTCATAACATTAAATGTAAAAAAAATTAACATATAACGTGCTCATTACATTTGGCGGGCAAAAAATGTTGAGAAAAAAAGCCTTTTTAATTAAGCGATTAATCATGATTAATCAAAATTCGCTGCGATTGACTGCCAACCAGTCCAGGGTGTCCCCTGCCTACTGCCCTTGTGAGGAATAAGCGGTCAAGAAAATGGATGGATGGATGGATGGATGGATAATCAAAATTTGAAGATGTGATTAATCTGATCAAAAAATGTAATCGTTTGACAGCTCTAGTTTAAATACAATTTAATCTGAAAGATTACCAGTGTTATGGGGGTAGTTTTTGCTATATGTGCGGATCGTTACTACAGTCTAATAAAAAGAAAAGAAAAAAAAAAAAACATTGTTAATTAAGGGGCAGAAATCAAGTCATTTTATAGACTTTGCTACTCTTTCCATGCACAAGAAGTGTTTTATTTCTTCACTTGACTATGACTGTATTCATTTTTGTCAGGCATTACATATTCAAAGTAAAATACTTCAATAAGAAAGAGAAGGAGTCATATTTTAATCATGTCGTTACGTCAGAGCCAAATTATTGTATTTCATATAAGTATAGCATAGTATAGTATACCATTTCCTAATTGTGTATTACTATCATTGTTGTGTTTCGATTTAGACTACAGAAAAACACCACCAACCTGCTTATTTTTGTCCAAAATCCGAGCCTCAAACGAGTTCAGCTGCAAGTCGGCGTCAGCTGCCCGTCCCAGAGCGGCCTCCACCCTCTGAGTGATTCTCTCCATCCTCACCCTCACCTGGCTCACCCTCTTCTCACTCTCCTTCACAAGTTTGGCCGACTCCAGGGCTCTGTTGACCGTGGCCTCCATTCTCCTGAGTGCCACCAGCAGTGCGTCCACGGTCACCTCAAGTTGGACTTGCTGTGAGGTTGCTCCAGCTGGGCTGTGAACTGGTTCTGTGGCCACCGACGCATCCCTTCGCTCCTTCACGCGTTTTCCCTCATCTCCGTCTGCATCCTCCCTCTCGGTGTTGGTTTCCTTGTGCACTAGAAGAACTCTGCTGCTGCTTTTTTTCTCAGTCACACATTTAAGAGAAGCTTGCAGGTGGCAGACCTGCTCCCTCATATCAGTGATGGTCCGCTCCGCTTGATGGAGCCGAGCTCTCTCGGCGAGCTCCTGAAAGGTTTTGCTTTTGCCAGTCCGGGCGTTAGCGCCCTCAACGCTAAGGGATTTCCACCACTTGACGATGGCCACTTTCTTGGATTGCGGTATGGACTTCCCGGTCTGGTTTGGTTTTTGCTCCTTCTCCCAGGTTTTCCACTGCTCGTCCACCTTCTCCCCTTTATCCTCCCACACACACTTCTGGATCTCTAGGTCCTGTAGCCTGAAACCACCAGCACAGCTTTATAAACATCTCCTTCACACGCTATTATGTCTGTAGTCATCAAAGGGGCACTAAAACTGCACTTAGCCTCAAAACAGTCTTACATACAGTAAAGCCTGTGTGTTGCGTAAGGGAGGTGCCCATAAAAATTCTGTCAAAAGCAGACATTTTATTAGCAGGAAGAAGCTGCTCAGAGTAGATTCAAACATCAACTAAATCCACTCTGTTACCATAACCGGAGAAAAGGAAGACAAAAAGTCACATACACATTGACAAGCTGCTGCTTGATGCTTGCCTGTTGCTGCCGGTGGTGAGGAAAAGGCTTCTCCTGGGTCTCAACAGGGGAAGAGGCCTATGATGAAGAAGCAACATCGATTTGAATTGAATAGGTGTCATGTCTCTTGTGAAAATCAAACCCACCCTTTCTGGATATTTATTGCGCCATAGATGAGCTATTTCTGCAGATTTGATCCTGTGGATGATGCTCTGAATGTCCTCACATTCTGTATGGAGGGGAGGAATGGGGACGCTTTCGTCCACAGCTCTGTGATTCTGCTGCCAAAAAGAACACCGGTTGGCCACAGTTAACATGCCACTGAGAATTGATTCAGCAAAAGTCAACCTTATGACAGTTTTTAACAGTACCTGCTGCATGTCTTGCATTTCACTTTGCAGGGAGCACAAGTTTGGAGGATCTCGCGCGTACAGTGTCTGAGGACTGAGGTAGAGTCTATCATACCTATCGGTGAAAGAAAATAATAGTCAATTTCTATAAATAGTTAGGTGGGGTGGATATCAAAAGTCTACACACCCATGTTTCAAAGCCAGGTTTTGGGATGTGATCAGATCTGAACTTGTTCCACCATTAATGTGACCTATGACCTGCACAACTCTGTTGATTTTAGTTTTAATTCTTCTACTAGATTCTCCTAATTTTCCTGCAAGAAAGCAACATTATATGGAAAGGCCTACTAGAACGGTTTAACTTTATTTGGGGTTAACATCAACGCAACATGGCACAGCCACATCCCAGCTCAAAGGTGTGAACACTTAATTTCAGTATTTTTTTTAATTCCTCTCTAAAAAAAAAAATCAAAAAAATCAATTGCATTCTACAAGTTTTGATTTATATTTCTCTAAATTTGAACATTACAGACACCTGGAATTTGAAGGCTGGAGGAGACTGCAGATTTTTTTTTACATTCACTGTTTTGGTTCTGTTGGAACATCAAAGGTGAGCTGAAGGGGCAAAACATTGCAAAATGTTGCAGCAATGAGACCCACCTCACAAAACGTTAGCAATTTCATTGAAATTTCTGGATAGACCAAAAATGCACTGCAACTTAATTTGTATTTCTTTAAACTTCAGAATGCACATGTCCAATCTTTCAAAGTTTTAATACTTTTTGCACAATTTGCTGTTCTCGAACAAGGAACTGAACAGCAAAATACACAGCAGGTGTTTGATCCGTAAATGTTTGGCAGAAATACCTTGACAGAACTTGATTCGAATGTTCATGTAATCTCATCAGCTCTGCCTGCACGCCCTGTGACATGACACCATGGAAAATGATTATTCATGCATCATTATTTACGCTTTCCTGATTACAGAGTTGAAATGAACCTCAATGATGTTATGATTCTCCACATGAGAAGTCTTCATCTTGTCCATGATAATGTCTTTCTATACAGGTACAAAAGGCAAGGTGATTTTGAAAGTAAATAAAAACAATGTTTTTATTGATCAATGAACCAACCTTAGTCATTTCTCTGTCTTTCATATTCAGCATTACCAGAGTTTCTTGAAGTTCAGCCTGTCAATGTTTGAATGTTAAGCAAAACAAAACCAGAGCGGGGAAACGATACTGAGTATGTTCTTACCCTCAACTCGGCATTGACTTTGCGGAGTTTGTGGATGCCATCTTCTGAACATGTCTTTTCAAAGGACAGTTTTTCATTCTGTGGAGGTGGCCATTTTTAAAGAAGACACATTATGCAAGGTTTATATAAATTAAAACAGTTCCCAAATTTTGTAATTACTATTTGTGTCATGCTTTGGTCAAAATAGCCCAAGGAACAAGAATTGCGGGGCACTTTTTTTTTACCCTCTTAAAGCCCTGTTGAAATCAGAATGTTTTGAGTGACATTGTCCCATATCAAGCAGGTGAGGCATATTAGCCGTTGTAACGAAGATTAAATTAAATGTGATCTGGTTTAATCGATAAATACAGAGTTTAAACAGCTGAGCTAACTTTTAATTGACATCTACACAGCAACACTAAATGTCATCATTTATAATCTTGGTAAAGCTGAAACTGACTTTTTCTAATATCAGGAATTATAATGCCACACTATGCATTAACATGCCTGAGGGGGAAGATGTACTGTAGAGTACACTTCCTTTCAAACAGACAGTCTGTCGAAATGATACCTGAAGCAAAATACGTGTATTTCTGTGAAATGAGAGTATAAACCCTGAAAAAGTAACTCCAGCAACATCTGGGCTTGTATTTTGATCAGAATATCTGTATTACCTTGTCTTCAAGCCTCCCGATGTGAACTTTCAGGCATTCAACCTCATTGCTCTGCAATAGACCATTAAGTCTCAATTTACTTTTCTTTTAATCCATTAGTAGCTTTCTAGTTAGCGTTTCAAGTGTATGTCATACCAGTTTTGTGCAACTGGCTTGCATGCGGCCGGCTCTTTCCTGGGCCTCTTTCAAGGAAAGACGGGTCTCCTCCAGTTCCTCTGTTATGGATCTGGCTCGAAGTGCTGACCGCTGGGAACTACACTTGCCAGAAAAAAATAAAAATAAAAAAAGAGCATCCATCGCCATCATAAATCTCCCCAAAAAAAGTCAACCACGATGTTGCTGCACTGTATTGTAATGATAGGATTACAATTTCTTCATCATAGACAATAAGTAGAGTTAATGTTGAGATATTTTACCTGGCCAGCTTTGCTCTCAGCTCAGTAATCTCCAGGGTGAGCTGCAGGTTGACATCTTCACACTGAGCTACCGTCCTCAGCAGGCTACTGTTCTGCTCGCTCAGCTTGCGGTGAGCTTGCTTCAGTTCGGACACAGTTGCCGACAGATCTTTTCCATCGCTTAAACCAAATGAGCAATTTAGTGGTTAAGTAAGACAACGCATGACATGAAGAGAGACAAAAACTAACCAGTCACACTGTTGTTGACTGTCAGTGGGAGCAGACTTTCTTGGAGTAGTAGAAAATTCCAGACCTGAACATTTGGTAAATTCCATTTTGTCAGATTAAAACAATTTTAGAGATCTGATTAACAAAATAATAATAAAGGTGGCTTACAATTTACAGGCAGAACGGAAGCATCTAGATAAGATGCATCTTCACCACTGTCCACGTCAGCACTAAATAGCAGCAAGAATCACAACAATTGTAACTTGAAAATATATCAACAATTGATTCTTTAACCAATCAGATTTCAGATTCTTCTTCGCAGCCTTTCAACAACATCAACATTTTTCCGTCCTCTGATTAGTTGGATAGAGTAAGCCAAATTCAGTTTCTACTTTGATATGGAAGTTACATTCTTTTGTCCAATCATATTTCACCCTATGTGTATTTTAGTAATGGAACTGTTTATTTAACCTATCAAATTGAAGATTCTACATGTAGAATGCATTTGTTAAAGTACAAAGTATTTAATATTTGCAGACAAGCCTTTAGAAATACTGTGTACCTGTCCTGATTGCACTGGGCGATCCACTCCCTCATAGTCAAGTGGAACATTTCTCTGCTCACAATGGGGTCCTGACACTCAGGGTCCAGCAGCTGCTGCAAGGATGCCAGGCGGCCCTGCTGCTGACTCTGGGACGTCACCTTCTGCAGGTACTGTAAGATGGTTGATGCCATCACCTCTCCTGATGGGGATCGACAAGATGGATCTAGTGGTGTGCACGTTTTAGTGTTTTACGATATTCATCTTTACTATAAGTCAACACACCTGTGCTGGAAGTGTTACATGCATTGTACATGATGTCAAGGAGTTCATATTCAGAGAATTCATTCGTGTCGCTTGAGTCCTCTTGTCCGTCCCTCATCCCACTGTCAGGAAACTCCCACACTAAACATTCACAGACATGTACAGTAGTTTATCCTTACAGTGTTTAAAGATCAGAGGTGAGTACAAGTAGAATGTCAAAAAAAAATACTCAAGTATACACTTCAGAATATGAATCAAGTAAAAGTCAAATATTGTCTTTCAAACAATTACTTGAAAAAGTATGGACTCAGTGAAAACAAAAATGGATAGGATAAAATGGAAAGGATAATGATGTATAAGTTCACTTACCATTATTGCTGTCAGACATTGTGCCAATTGGCTGGATTCTGGTACAGCAAAGAGACTGATGGTCTGTCACATTTCTACATATGCTTTAGCTGGAATCAATTAGAGAAACACAGTAACACCCACTTATTTTTTTCAAGATGCGGATTTTAACACAAAATGACTATAAGTGGGACACGTAATGAAATAAAAAGCAGTTCATCATCTCAGTCAGAAAACATCATGCTAGTGGGCTTGACTAATTTAAAAAAAAAAAAAGTATAAAATGTAAATACACGAAAGACCTAAAAAGAAATATAGAATCACAGTTCTTTACCTGATGCAGCAAAAAAAAAAAAAAAAAACTTGCTTAATATAAAAGGCATGCTTGTCAACAAATTAATAACATCCATCAAAATGTTAAAAAGCTAGTTCAATTATAATCATAAATTCTTACTTCCCAATCCAGTGTGGCTCTTCTGAAAGGCAAAACTTTGTCTTAAATATATTTTATTGTCCTTATTTAGCTTGTCCTCTGATTCAGGTAAGAAGCCTTCAAGATGCTCTTGTACTTGTATGCACTTCATATCAAAACCAGCTGACATACCACAGCCTGCGCCCACCATCAACCCACTTCCTCCCCACCTCGCTGCTGCCAAAATGGCTGGCTGCGAGAATGGTGCATTTAATTGGTTTGTATTTAAATTGCTTGTTATACCGCGCCAAATACATATTTGAAGTTATGTGGATTGTGTGTCCAATTCAAACTTTAGGTTCCCGTGCAGATCTCAAACTGGGGTTTGTAATTTGCATTGAGTTATTTCCAGCGATTTCGTCTAGAGTACTGTACACATTGGCGTCTTTCGCGGAGGTAGACGAGAGTAACAACCTTATTATGACAAAGCAAGGAGTCGAAAGTTAACTAAGGTTGTCATGGAATGCAATTACGGAGTATTTTTCATATTACCCAGTGGATGGCGGTAATGCAGACGAAAAAAAAAAACCCAAGTAGTAGTAGAAGAAGAGTGGACGACCGTGAACTATTATTTTTGACGTGAATACGTAATTTGATAATTCAATAAACGAAGACAGAAGAGTGTTAATAAAGTCATATTTTTTTTATACATATTTGTACATCTGCGTCAGTCAGTAAAGTCGTAAAAAAAGAAAGAAAATGAAATTTCAAACGTGTTTATTTTTCCCCAACCGGACACAGTTTTGGGTTGCACAAACGGTGTGCTCGCTGTGCTGGCTTCCGGCCTAAAGCATCATTTTGGGACCAGGCTTTATCGACTGGACTGGCTTTAAAGTTACAATTTAACTGCGTTTGGGCTTTTCCTCCTCCAAGATGTCTCGAGGGTCTATCGAGATCCCTCTGCGGGACACAGATGAGGTAAATCTTTTTGTTTTAAAGCTCGTCCTCATAAGACGCTGTTGTGTTGCTAGTCGTGCTAATTATTGCTAACATCAGAACAAGTGACCCATACTGTAAGCTGCGTTACTGACGTAAATGTACTATTACTAAACTTATGTCCTAAATCAGCAGTTCTCTATTTTAATTTACACCGGGACGATGTTGTGATAAAATTAATACAATAAATATCATGTGACTACCTGTCATTGTCCACACAAACTGAACATCCGCATTTGTTTATAAATGCAGAACTTTTTTCTCTCTTAAATATGTGTATATACAGTTTTCTATTGAATGTCATTATTAAAGGGAAGTAGTAAAATAGAATTTTTGAAATTTTCAGTATTCATTAATTTAAAAACCCTTATTAATTTAAATATGCATAATTGTGCAAAACACCATTAGCATCATATCATGGTATCGACATTCAAACATAAACTACGAGGAAAAATGAAGTATATCTCTGCAAATAAGATTAGGATGGTCATAATTGTGTTTTTATTATTATTATTATTATTATTATTTTTATTATTTTTATTATTTTTTTAAATCAAATTGATGTAAATATAATACGTTTCAACCTTCAGGTCATTGAGCTTGATTTTGACCAACTGCCTGAAGGTGACGAGGTCATCAGTATCTTGAAGCAAGAGCACACACAGCTGCACATATGGATTGCCTTGGCGGTAAGCATATATTGTACAAGTTGTTACAAATGTAAAGCTCCTCATTGTCCTCAAATAAACTAAGTTTTACAGAAAACACTATGTGTTTTTGTTATCATAATGAAACAAGCAAATCTAATTTGAGATAATATATTTCTCAAAGAAAGATGGATATGTATTGGTTAAATCATGGATTTCCTGTTGTGAATGTTGTTGTTCAGCTCCATTGTTAGAGAATTGCAAGTTGTGCAAACAGTACTGAAACCTTGAACACGGGCTTGTCTTTAAAATTTGAAGGTTATAGTGCATTTTAGGTTCACCTGAAATTTCTTCCAAAAGCCGAATAATCCCTAACTGCTTGTAAATAGTGCAAGTATTGAAAAAATATGAATCATAATGAAGCAATATGACTGCCTTCTTTTCTTAGCTGGAGTACTACAAGCAGGGCAAAACAGAGGACTTTGTCAAGCTCCTTGAGGCGGCGCGTATCGACGGGAACCTGGACTACAGCGACCATGAGAAGGATCAGATGACATGTCTGGACACTCTTGCAGCTTACTACGTGCAGCAGGCTCGCAAAGAAAAAAACAAAGATGCCAAGAAAGAGCTCATCACACAGGCCACGCTGTTGTACACAATGGCAGACAAGATCATTATGTACGATCAGGTGAGAACAAAGCTCTCTGGGCAGGTTACAAAAAATAGAACTTATATATCAAATAAATACAACTCATCTTGTCTCATGCAGAACCATTTGCTGGGAAGAGCTTGTTTTTGCTTGCTGGAAGGAGACAAGATGGACCAGGCCGATGCTCAGTTCCAATTTGTCCTCAACCAGTCCACCAACAACATCCCTGCTTTACTTGGCAAGTTGAACACGATAAAATGTTTTTTTTTTTTAAAAAATTCATTTTTATTTTTTTTAGGTGTATTCACAACTCTTTTGTTATGGAGAACGATTAGAGCCTAGTATATTACGTTATAGCCGGGACTCTTGTGTGCATTGTGTACACTCACTCTCTCGTGGTACACGAAAGAATCTCTAAATTAAACAAAATTAAAACATTTACAATATTCAAACATGAAGTACAATTAAACACTTTGGAATGACGCTCGTAGCTATGCATAAAACCTGTTTAAATATTTGTAAAAAAAATAAATAAATAAAAATCCAGGAGACTAACTTTTTTACTTTTTAAGTCCAGTCCAACAATATTTAACTTAAGTACAGCACAGTACTTCTGTTGAGATTCCCATCCTTATATTTGCTAGAAAGAAAAAAAAAATTGTTAAACAATTAATCAGCCGATTTAATTGAAAAACTATACAAATTAATCAGAGCATGCAGGAGCGTTGCTTGGATATGTTGGATTTTTTTTTTTTTTAAATATATATAATATATAAATTAATGAAATAATTTGATATTTGGTCCCTTTGCACTTTTAACAAGACAGATGTGAATTCCTGCAAGAACATCTGACTGTTTTAAGATACTTTGCAGTCTGTCCTTTAGTATTTGTTTAACTTTGCAAAATAGGCAAATTTCCAAGTTTAAAAAAATGCAAAAAAGTAGTGATGTTCGAAACCACTTTTTTTTTTCTTGTGTAGTCTCCACTGCCAATAATAAGCACCGGTACTGATACCTTGAAATAAGGACTGGCTCGATACCTGGTATTAGTACCCCCCCTTCCCTACAAAAAAAAGCATCAACTGATGAATTTATCTTTACATTTTTGTTTTACTTCTTTTTTTCTGTATCACTAGGGGAGTAGACCATGTCATGTTAATCAAATAATAGAAAAAGAACAATAAATGTGGAAGCATTGTTGCAGTTTATGGGGGGGGGGGACGAAATGGACCTCCATCATAAACTATCCAACTGAATGATAATGAGCCAGCTTTAACGATATATTTGATCAAATAATGAGACCTCATTCACTGAATTAACACCTTTCTGTTGTTTATCAGGTAAGGCGTGCATCTCTTTCAATAAAAAGGATTACAGAGGCGCACTGGCGTACTACAAAAAGGCTCTGCGCACAAACCCTGGCTGTCCAGGTAAGGATTGTAAGACAGTGTTTTTTCTTCTACAGTCATCCATAGATAACATGCTGTATGTAATTGATTTTGCATGTGACCAGCTGAAGTAAGGCTGGGCATGGGCCACTGCTTCGTCAAGCTCAACAAATTGGAGAAAGCTCGCCTGGCTTTCGGCCGTGCACTGGAGCTCAACCCCAAATGCGTTGGAGCCCTCGTCGGCCTTGCTGTTCTGGAGCTCAACAACAAGGAGGCCGACTCCATCAAGAACGGCGTGCAGCTCCTGTCGCGCGCATACACCATCGACCCCAGCAACCCCATGGTTCTCAACCACCTGGCCAACCACTTCTTCTTCAAAAAGGTAGACACGAGCATCGTGCCCGCTCGTTCAACCTCGTTTTGAATCTTGTTCACATCGTTTGCCCGCTTTTTTCGTCCTTTAGGATTACAGCAAAGTGCAGCATCTGGCCCTGCATGCTTTCCACAACACTGAAGTGGAGGCCATGCAGGCGGAGAGCTGCTACCAGTTGGCACGATCTTTTCATGTGCAGGTAGCGTCCATGATCATTGTGGAGTAGCTTACTTCTTATTTACTACGTGTTGTTGAGCCGCAGAAATTGTTTCAAGGCAATTGGACTCTTCTTGTTTGGTGACGGGACACTCAAAACTTGTGCATTACAAGTGGAACATCTTCAACAAACTAACGTGTTATTAATTTCTCCTTCTGTGGCCTTAGGAGGATTATGACCAAGCCTTTCAGTATTACTACCAGGCCACGCAATTTGCCTCCACCACATTCGTGTTGCCCTTCTTTGGTCTGGGACAAATGTACGTTTATCGAAGAGACAAGGAGAATGCGGCCCAGTGCTTCGAAAAGGTTTTAAAGGCCTACCCCAACAACTACGAGACCATCAAAATTCTTGGCTCTCTCTACGCAACGTCTGATGACCAGGAAAAGCGAGACATTGCCAAGGTATGTGTTCTAAATATTCATTAATTATGTCATCCATTTATTGGGACAGTGTTCCCCGCGTGACTGAGATTCTTTACCAGACTGTGTATATATGCCAAACAATTGGTTAGCGACCAGTCTAGTGTGTACGTTGCATCTTATCCAAAATCATCCAAATAAGTAGCTTAACCTAACCCTATTGAGGACAAACTCTATATCAATCATTCTCAACCTCTTTACTCGAAGTACCCAAAAAAATACTTAGCTCAAGTATTCATCTGTGCTACTTAGGGTCATCTGAAGAAAGTAACCGAGCAGTACCCCGACGACGTGGAAGCCTGGATCGAGCTGGCTCAGATCCTGGAGCAGACCGACATCCAAGGCGCGCTCTCTGCGTACGGCACAGCCACCCGCATCCTGCAAGAGAAAGTGCAGGCAGACGTTCCCCCGGAGATCCTCAACAACCTCGGCGCGCTTCACTTCCGACTGGGAAACCTGGAAGAGGCCAAGGTAGAGGGCCTCAAACTATTAATGCATGTTTTAACGAAGCAATAGCTGTAATGTTAAAGTCTCAAAATAACACTGTATTGTAAACTATACTGTAGATCTAAAACCATAGTAAAATAGAATGTGAAGAAAAAAATGAGATTCAGGGTTCCCGCGCGGTCTTAAAAAGTCTAAAAAAAAAAAGGTCTAAAATTCAGAAAGTTACATTTTAGGTCTAAAATGTCTTAAAAAACAGCCATATTTTCATCCTAGGTCTAAAATTTAATTTACCCAAGTCTAAAATTCTTACATCCGTTCCTTACATTCCGAGAAGTGTCTGCTCTGTAGAAAAAAACAAAAAGAAAGAACAAAAAATGTGCGTGTTGCGTTGTTTCTGTTATTTGCGTGCTCAAAGTGAAGGAGACATTTGAGGGGGTGCGTTTGCATTGCAGTTCAATATAGTTCGGGCGGGCGGGTGCTAAGGTACGTGGGGCGGTGCAAGTGAAATGTGACGCGCGGCGGCGGTTTGTTTTGCCGCGAGATACGACAACAGGAGGGGTGGGGGGATTATTGTTGTTGCTTTCTGCGGACATCCCGAGCTCAACATGTCAAGCTAACACTACCGGGACAAAAACAAACAGGCAGGGTGGTGAACGACGAATTTACGGCACGAAATAGTGCGCGCGCGCGCGCGTCACAGCGAGTGTCAACAGACAGTAGCAGAAGCCGGTGCCGTACATTTCGGTATTTCCCTTGGCTATCGAGTCTTCTCGGTGCACTTGTATGTCCTGGTGTTGGTACTGCGCGCGACTCAAAACAATAACTCCCGTGACGATCCAATGCATGAATTCAAACTTCACACAGGTATGTCCCTCAGCCAACTAAGCTAAAAGCACATCGCAAGCGTCTCTCTTTTTTTCCCTGTCAATGTCTACAACTAGCATGAGAAGCAGATAGGAGAACTGAGACGTGCCTGCAATGAACGTCATCAAACTCAAAATGAACCACAGCAAAAAAAAAAAAAAAACAGCAGTGATTCCGTGGTCATCATCGTGTCTCATATTAATAAAAAAAAAGAAAAAAAAAAGACGTCATACATTAACCAAAAATGAATGTGATGGCAAAAGAAAAAGAAAAATTGTTGATAAAAAGGGAAGGTTACTTTTGGCAATATTTTTTTGATATATTAAGTGGTTAAAATGTGTGATAGATTTATTGTTCCATAAGGTGGCTTCATATTTCTTTTGGCTGGACGGTAGGTTTATTTAATGTCTCAAATTTCTGAAATACTTCACACTGTGCACACATTGTGTTTGTGTCTTTTTAAAGGTTAAATATTTATATTTCAAATTATCAGCCTTTTGTTTTCCTGATCCTTATTTTGAATAGAAAAAAACCCCCAATTATAACTGTCAATAACGACTAATAAATATTTAAACTGATACATTTTTCAGTCCTATCGCCCAGCCCTTTGTTGCGGTCTATTTAAATAATTGATTCAATATATGAAAATATAGAAGACATTTTTGTTGTTGTTTTTTAACACGTTTGAAGATACTGTAAAAATTTGTGGTGTTTTAAGATAACGTCGACAAGCAACAAATGTCACTATAAGTTTTGAATATTTAAATGAATCGTATGTTTTGATAGCCACTGCTGTTGCAGGCAAAACTTGTGTTCCAATCAAATATTTTGCAAATATATCGAGTTGCGTATGCTTAAAGTCATGCTACACCTCCACAAAAAATGGTGCGACCAAATCCTGTGCTGTGCGAGCAACTAAAAATGTTATTCGCACCAGTGCTAGTAGTGGAAAAGTTAGTGTAGAGCCCTGCAAGTTGACATGGTTTTGAGAATCAACTATGTGACCCCCCCCCCCCCCCCCCCTTTTTTTTTTTTTTTTTTTAGGGGTCTTCGGTCGGTCGTGAAGTTGGTCTAAAATTTTTCTCATAGTGGTCTAAAAAGGTCTAAAAAGGGTCTAAAATTTCACTGAGTGATTCCTGCAAGAACCCTGGAGATTATTAAGTGTAATTAAACAGAAATTGTTTTTGGCTATTTGTCTGTTCAATAAATGTCTGAATTTTTTTTCTTCTCATTGAAGTGTATATGTAGATTGTAAATTGCACCACTTGTAAGTCAAAGTACCTCCATATTCCTTTACAAAGGTAAATTTAGACTTTAAACGAGCTTCCCCCTCCAGAAATACTTCCTGGCCTCTCTGGATCGGGCCAAAGCCGAGGGCGAGCATGACGAGCACTACTACAACGCCATTTCTGTCACTACCTCATACAATCTGGCGCGTCTGTACGAGGCCATGTGCGAATTCCACGAGGCAGAGAAGCTCTACAAGAACATTTTGAGGGAGCATCCCAACTATGTGGACTGTAAGCACACCATATATACAACTATACATCACGCAGCTGGAGTATGATAGAAATGGAATGCGCAACATTTGTTTTTGCCTTCCAGGCTATCTGCGACTTGGTGCGATGGCACGTGACAAAGGCAATTTCTACGAGGCTTCGGATTGGTTCAAAGAGGCCCTGCAGATTAATCAGGTATGTTTCAGGGCAACATTCTGACTAATGATCTGTTAGATTTCCATGGGAAACTGAGGTGGGGAGTTTTGGGAGTATTCCAAATTGGAAACTATTTAATTCTAGGAATTAACTGACAATTTAGTGTAATGTAATGGTAAGATATCACATTCAAGTATAAATATAAACATTTTGTTTTGTCATAACAGACTAAGATGTGCTTGCCAATATTTAAGGCCATTACAGAAATGTGATTGCAGACTCTTATCACCATTCTCTGTTACTGTTTGTTTCAGGATCACCCAGATGCCTGGTCCCTCATAGGAAACCTTCACTTGGCTAAACAGGAGTGGGGGCCGGGTCAAAAGAAGTTTGAGCGTATTCTGAAGCAGCCATCCACGCAGAACGACACCTACTCCATGTTGGCGCTGGGCAACGTGTGGCTGCAGACCCTCCATCAGCCCACCAGAGACCGGGAAAAGGTGGAGTCACAAAAATCAGTATTTTTTTTTTTTGTGTTTTTTTTTTTTAACTGTTCGTACTTTGTGGAAGTCTTCTTCTGCTGACCTGTTCTCGTTAATGTTTTCATGTGTACAGGAAAAGAGACACCAAGATCGTGCGTTGGCCATTTACAAACAGGTCCTGCGAAATGACTCCAAGAATCTTTATGCGGCCAATGGGATCGGTATGTTGCGCTTCCTATCTGACTTAAAAAAAAAAAAAAAAAAAAAAAGTCGATTTCAGGAGGACTATTGTGTGTCCAGGTGCCGTACTGGCCCATAAAGGCTACTTCAGAGAGGCCCGGGACGTGTTTGCACAGGTGAGAGAGGCAACGGCCGACATCAGCGACGTGTGGTTGAATCTGGCTCACATCTACGTGGAGCAGAAGCAGTACATCAGCGCTGTGCAAATGGTAAGACGCATACATGTTGACAACTATTGTGTCTGCACATCAATGAGCTGACTAAATTGTGACTTTCTGCTGTGCAGTATGAGAACTGTCTCAAGAAGTTTTACAAACACCAGAACACGGAGGTGTTGCTCTACTTGGCACGAGCACTCTTTAAATGTGGCAAACTCCAGGAGTGCAAGCAGATGCTGCTCAAGGTAAAATCACAGACATGCTCCTCGTAAGTTATAGTGGAGCGTTTTTTAAAAAGTCCATACAATAGAATTTGTCACGTGTATGTGTTTTTAATAAATATTGCGCTCTGTAATGCAAAAACATATCATTA
Organism: Festucalex cinctus; assembly: GCF_051991245.1. Lineage (NCBI taxonomy): Eukaryota > Metazoa > Chordata > Actinopteri > Syngnathiformes > Syngnathidae > Festucalex > Festucalex cinctus. Next base: position 5,816,228 of record NC_135414.1, read on the forward strand.
AATAGAATGTCAAGAATTTATAAATTATCACGATTAATTATTTCAAATATTTTTGCCTCACTCAAATGGACATTATGCTGTTCCTTCTGGTGTTTTTAACAAAATGCAGACATAAACATATACATGGACTGCTGTCAAACCTCCTCCGCAAGCTACCGTAATATTACAGGGTTTCCGCGGGTTATGAAAAAGCAAATGGATTTTGCTGAAATTAAATAGTACTTCATTTATATTGCGCTTTTCCACCGTACAAGGCCCTCAAAGCGCTTTACTTTCAACTACTCATTCACCTACTGATGGCACAGCATCAGGAGCAACTGGGGGTTAACTATCTTGCGCAAGGATACTTTGACGCGGTCACAATGGCATGGCATCGAACCCACAACCTCTGGGTTGTGAGACGACCACTCTACCACTGATCTACGCCTTAAATTGTATTTAAAGCATTAAGTACAATGTACAGAAGCATAAAAATTTAAATACAATTGATGTCAATACATTGCTATTCATTATTTATTTCACATAAAACATTGTGCAAATGTGTCACTTTAACACAATTTAACAATATTGATTGTGATAAAAATATACTTGTATGTACTGGTATTGTGGGGACTGGTGATTAGTTGCAATTTACAATAGACAAAATGGCCTGCCCTGGAGTCCACAACTTCCTTCATGTTCCAAATACCAGTTGCTCTGAATTTGAAAAGAAAAATGTACTGTTTGTCACTGATGTCCAACATGAAACACTAATGTCTTCTAGTGGCAGACAATGACCTCAACACAAATCTATGAGTCAGTGTTTCACAGTTTAACTGTTTAGTATTTCTTTTTAGCTTCAAATCACTTTATGAATTACTTAGATAAAATTGCTGAATCAGTGACCTAAAAGATACAACCACATTTGTATTTGGTAGGGTATTTGTCCAATTTTGTGTTAACAAGAGAGTATGAAAAACTTAAAAAATATTTATTTTGTTGTAGAAGAGTTTGATTAATTTGCGATTAATCATGAACTAACTATGGCAATCAAGTGATTGATTAAAAATGGTAATCAACTGACAGCCCTAATATATAGAGTATATGTATAGTATGTATATGTGTGTGTGCGTGCGTGTGTATATGCAGTACGATATAGTCATGAAATTAGTCTTAAGTTGCGCAAGAACGGTGTTAAAAAGCATTAAGTTAAATTTGCTGGTACCTGCAGAAACCCTGCAATAGTTGTTCTTCGCAGTGGATAAATAAAGTAGTGTGAGCTGTTGACGTATTGATTGTTGTGTTGCAATCAGGCCCGCCATGTGGCACCCAACGACACAGTCCTCATGTTCAACGTGGCCCTGGTGCTTCAGCGGCTCGCCACGTTGGTCCTCAAGGACGAGAAGAGTAACCTGAAGGCTGTGCTGAGCTCCGTCAAAGAGCTGGAACTCGCTCATAGGTAGCAAAAGTCGCTTCGTTTCCAGTCCGGGCTGGGCAAAGGGCCACATTTGATTTTTTTTAATGCCTTATAGATAGTTGACATTTGTGAAAACACTTGCAAAATGATAATTCCAGTCAGGCTGTCCTGCATCTTCCTCACTTCGTTGTCCCCTCTCAGGTATTTCAGTTACCTAAGCAAAGCTGGAGACAAGATGAGATTTGACCTTGCACACGCAGCTTCTGAAGCCAGGTATGTTTGGAAATCCTTGTTTTAAATTTCCTCCTTCAGAGTAAAAATTTTGAGATGGCAGCGAACTTTGTAACAAGAAGCCATTTGGCAGATAATTAACATTTTTTTTCAAAGAGCTGTTAAGCTTTTTTCATGCCACTTGAATTACGCCTTCTGCATTTAAAACAACCATGTCTTGGGAAAGTTTGCTGAACTTAATGCTAACAAATATTGCAACACCTCATAGACAGGCTAACAAAATAGCATTGCTTTTGCACCATTCTAACTGATCATAACAGATATTTCAACACATACTGTGCAGCTAACACATGTAGACAGAGAATATAACATCACATTATAGCTTGTACATCTGCTAGGTTGTCAGAATCGTGTTGGATTGGATTCCGTGTTGGATTGCTCATGTTATAATTTGTCATTGTGGGTTCGCAGGCAGTGCTCCGACTTGCTGAGTCAGGCTCAGTACCATGTGGCACGCGCCAGAAAGCAGGACGAGGAGGAGAAGGAACTTCGGGCCAAACAAGAGCAAGAGCGCGACCTGCTGCGCCAACAGTTGATGAAGGAGCAAGTACGTGAATCACGGCATGATTTGCGGTTAGGAGTTTCTCTCTGATAATATACTCTTCAATAAACAAAAATATTTCAGGAGGAGAAGAAGAGCCGAGAGGCTGAGGAGCAGAAGAAGCTGCTGGAGCAGAGAGCTCTCTACGTGGAGAAGACCAAAAACCTCCTCACCTTCGCCGAGGGCATCTCCAAGGAGAAGAGGAAGGGAGGTGGAGGACGTGTGAGTGACACATACACATTGACCAGGGGTTCTCCTACTGGAGTCCAGGGACAATTAATTATAACATAGAGCTTGGTGATACAGGAAGGATCATCATCAGGATTATTTTTGATATTGATATAACAATTAAAAAAAACTAAATTATTCATTCATTTCAAATCTAAGTATTTGTTCAAGTACCGTACCAAAACAAGAAAATAAATTAATAAGAAGTAAAATATTAATGTAATAAAATAATAGCAGGGGACAGTGTGGTGCATGGACATTTACATGTATAACTAGACTAAGTGCAGTTTCTGGAGAAATTGCGTGGGAATGCTGAATGTTAATAGCTGAATGCTAATAGCTGAATGCTTATGAAGTAAATTGAAAGATAAATTATGTGAAAATTACAAAGTTTTAATTGAAGTTGAAAGATAAATGAATAAGAAGAAAACGAACTGTAATCTGTCTAAGGTGAGATTTAATCATTTCAGAGAAATTATAATCCTTTTCCTGAAACGATAGTCAGTCAGTTGGTATCAAACCATCAAATCTACTAAAATGTGGTCTAAACGGGGTTTGAATCCAGGTTTTACATGGGGGAAAAAATTGCTCTAACGACTGAGCTAACTTGCCTTGTTCAAATTCAAATTCACTAATGCCGTATTTATTTTAAAAATAGCCATCTGGTGAAAGTCAATGTGCATTTAATCATTTCAGTGAAATTGTAATGCATTTCCTAATTTGATAGTTACTTGGTATACAGTTAGATCACTAAGCATAATTGCCATGGATATATTTGCAATGCACAGTCAGATGTGGGATTTGAACCTGGGAACACCTGGTTATTGGACAATGCACTTAACCAAGTACTCCACTGAGCAGTGTCAGAGAGCTGGTAATGATGATCAGTTGCATGTATGGAAGTGGGCATTGAAAGTGGGACAGTTCAACGTCAGTCCCATTGAAAATGAATGGGTAAAAGTTTATATTTAACGATAAATTCTGCTAGTACTAATGTGGAATCAGATGATATATACCCCGGAAGGCATGAATTTTTGAAACAAGTTGAAATTTGAATGGTTTAAAGCGGAAGTATTATGTGGGAGTTGTTTCTCGGCAAATAAGTAAGGAGAATAAAAATCCGAATAACATATGTGGGATGCTTTCAGCATTCCCACAATTAAAACAAAACTATAATAATCATCAACAATTAATAACGTCACTTCTCTCCCATCCGCTCCCAGCGCAAGAAGGGCGGCGACATGGACGATTTTGTCAACGACGACTCTGACGAAGATCTGCCCGTGAAGAAGAAGAAGAGAAAGGCCGCCAGCGGGAGTGAGCAGGACGAGGGCGAGGATGGAGAGAAGAAGGCCCGTCGGAAGAGGAAGAAGTGAGTGCGCTACTCTATCACTGATTCTCAAAGTATTATGAGAAGAATCACTTGAGTTTAATGTTCAAATTGTGCATTATGTTATAGTGGCTGAAGCTGTTTCGAGTTCGTCCCTACCGACCGCCAGATGGCGGTGCTGAAACACCATGGAAAATCCCTACGTGTACATTCGAGAAAAGAATACATAAACGGACACGTAGTCCATTTTTCCAGTTAACGCAATCCCCATGTATAAGAGGGGGCTGTGTATTTTCTCGTGTGTTTATGTGGATGCTGGGGCGTTCATTCCCTTTTCCCATGGTTTTCGGTGACTCGTTGATGAGTGCCACTTCAGGTTTTGAAGGTGCGTGTTGTGTATGTCAGCAACTGTTGCCGTCTTGCCGGCGGTTGTTTTGACTTGTTTTTGCTAGTGATGATATCGCGACTCGGACCCTCCTGGTTTTGCTGCGTTGAAGTGAACTTGCTAGCGAAGCTACTGTTTTTCGTATCCTCTCCTAGCTTGTAGCACCACGCAACTTATTCAGCTGCTGCCAGTGGATCGCGAGCTGCCTTGATGTATGTTTGCTAGCAATGGTATCATTTATCATACCCTCTGCTAGCTGGTGATGGCACAAACAGTACGCCTTTGTTGCTTTGTGGCTTTGTTGTGTCCCGTTGATGAAGAGGCTGGTTGCGGCTTCCTCTCCCGCACAAAGCCTGCTGCCCGTCAACCTGTGCACTCTCCCTGTGCGTCGGTTTGTAGCTTTTTCTGCTATGGAGGACGCCGCTCGCTGTAAGCACTGTGGTTGCTCCTTTTTGCCTGAACTGGGCCACATTGATTGCTGCCTTGATTGTCGCGACACAGCTGCCGTTCGTCGTCCTGTCGCCGCTGCTGCTGTTGACGTCACGCCACAGACGGTCGTAGCTGCTGGCCAGGGCCGGTCATCGTCGGTGGAGGCAATGGGTTCCCCAACCCTTCACAGGGGCCGATCAATGCACAGGTCTGCTTCTCCTGCTGCCCCTGCCTATCAGATTAAAACATATCAGGCTGATTCTCAGCAGGTGAGCCATTTGGAAGCGACTGTGAGTGCAATGCAGGCTTCTTAGTGGGGTGGTTGAACCCCATCTGTTTCTGAGGCCTCTGCTGTGACGTTGCCCTCTGCAAAGGTGGCATTGCCTGCTGCTGAGGTTTGTTTTCCAGGGTCCTCGTGACGTCGCTGGTATTCGGCGTTCACTGCCGTTTCAGCACCGCCATCTGGCGGTCGGGAGGGACGAAATGGAATGACAGTTACGAGTGTAACTACGTTTTCTGTGAGTCCTGCACGACCGCCAGCATTGCTTGTCATTCATAGCCCTCGTGTTTTTTTGCGCGAGAAGGTTTTGAGAGACCGCGTTCCAGTTCCCATCTCCTCTATACATGGGATTGTGTCAACCGGAACCATGGACTGTGTCCTTTTATGTATTCTTTCCTCGAGTGTACGAATGCGTATAGGGATTTTCCGTGCTGTTTCAGCACCGCCATCTGGCGGTCGGGAAGGATGAAATAGAACCGTAGTTACATTTGTAACTGTGGTTTTTAATGCAGTACAATTCAGTTGTATGGCAATTTGTAAGTGTATTTGCATTTAATCTTGTGGAAGAGTGGGTTCTCAAACATTTAGTTCAATACAGTTGGACGAGTGGTTTTGATTTTTATTGCCGCAGAGCTCCGAGAGAAGATCACAGCGATGATGAGGAAGGAGCGCAATCCAAGAAGCAGCGTAAAACCAAAGAGCGGAAGAGGATCGAAAAGGTACCTTTCAACTGACGAAATTATGAAGCCAATTCATTTCTTTACATTAACTATTATGGGTTTTTTTTCACAATACAATACAGTGCTAATTTGTTAAAAAGGAGTCCTTAGGAGCAATGTGGGAAAACATTACGTTAGGGTTAATGGCCACGATTACAGCTCCTTTAAACATTGGAATTGGTATTGTCTGCAAAAAAAATCATTATCGAGACACCAAAAACAGTCAGGCCCTACAAATGGTCCAATACAAATTGAAAACACTCGCATGGAGCGCACCCACTTAACACTGAACTAACCGTGCGGTGACAAGCCAACCCGAGCTCCTGAGACTAACCAGCCATGTTCCTGATGTCATTCAATAGACCACACCTCTATCATTTTTAGGAACCAATACTTGTGGTAAAAAACGTGGACTAATGGAGTGAATGAATAATGTTGAATCTAATAGGCAGATGGCTAGATTGCTTTGAAAATTGGTTTGTCTTTAAGTGTGACACCATGGTCCTTTTCAGTTTCAGCCTGAGCGTCCTCCGCCTTCTCTCAAAGGAAAGATCAAGTCGAAGGCAATCATCTCGTCCTCCGAGTCGTCAGATGAGGATGGCTTGAAAATAGCGGAGGACAGGTAAAATGCAAGGGACCGTCGTGGCAAAAATAAAGTCTTACAAAGTCCATTTTTTTCTTCCTCTTTTAGGAACCAGAAAGACAGCGGTTCCGGATCCGACGACGACGACCACAGAAAGCGCATCGTATCGGAAAGCGACTCTGACGCCGGTAGGAACCGTTCCGGCAGTGAGGCGGGCAGCCCACAGTGGAGGAACCGCTCAGGCAGCGAGGCGGGCAGCCCTCAGCGATCCGTGGGCAGCCCCCAGCGCTCGGCGGGCTCCGACGACGACGACTCCGGCAGCGACCGTCCGGTGAAGGAGAGGGAGATGCAGCGGCAGTCCGAGTCGGACCAGTCGGACAACGAGAGCAAGAGGTCGGGATCGGACGACGAGTCCCGGGCCGCTTCGCCCGTCGCGGCATCTGAGCGAGAATCGGAACCGCGGTCGGACAACGAGGGCACCCCTCGCCGCTCTGACAACGCGTCAGAACCCGAGGGCTCCAACAATGATGATGACAGTGATTAAGTTTTGGAAGACTTGCCTCATTTATGCCCATACTCATTTGTTTTCTTCTTCTTTTTTAAGTCCATCATTACCATGTCTTGTTTTGTTCTTTTTCAAAGTTCAAAAAGGTGAATGTTTTGAAAGCAAGAAATACTGTATTTTGTGTCGTTCTGAAGACAAATGACAATAAAAGAAAAGAAAATGCTTCTCACTTTTTTGCATTTTTAATAATGCTTCATTATGAGGGGGAGTGGGTAGTGGAAGTATCAAGCCAAAATATTAGTTTATACACAGCAAGAGACAAGTTCCATACCTGAGCTATCATAATTTGTTTTTCATTTATTTCGTTTTCACCTTTTATAAATTGGATTAGTTTTAAATCATTTTTATAGCGGATGTTTTTTTTTGTTTTTTATATTTTATTTATTTTAGTACAGTATGCCTTTTTTTCTTATGCAGTATTTGTCAAGTGCAAGAAGGTAGGGGAAAAAAAACCAATTTGAATAATACCTGAATGACTGTTTGACCTTCGTTTTTCCACATGGTTGTCATATAATAGTAGCGAAACAATTAATAGAAATGTGCAACACCATTCTGAGTAGCCTACTCAACTTTTGAGAAGTCACGGAGACCAATACCACTTGTTTGAGAATATAAAATTTACCAAAAAAAAAAAATATTTTAAAGAAAGGCCTACATACTGCATCCCAATATAGCATTTTGTTCTTAAAATTGTATGAAATTAATAGTACTGTACTTTTCTATGATAGTTCCTGACCATAAAACGGCCACTGCAGCTGATAGTGGTAGCACTTGTCACAAGTACTGATACCTTGAACTAAGGTTGTGTATCAGCCCAACACTTGGTATTGGTATTCAACCATCCCTATTTAATAGGGGTGTCACGATTCGCCAACTCCACGATTCGATTTAAATTTCGATTTTGGGGTCACGATTCGATTTTTTTTTCGATTTTTTTATTTTTATTTTTTTCTCCGCTCCCCCACTTTATAACACAGAGGCATATGCTTCTGTAGGCTAAGGCTAGTCTATGATCATTGGTTCTATTCATTGTACAGTAAATCTTATTTCAAAAGATCGGCTACATATAGGTGATGCAATTTCCATATTATTTTTGTGTAAATTTATGTAATATATGATAATTGACATTAGGCAGGAATGATCAAATTCAAAGAATTTATTTACAATATAAAGTTAACCGTCTTGTTCTTACTGAAGTGTAAAATAAAAAATAAAAAAACAAAAACAAAAAGTCACAGTGGGTGCCTGCCATCTATTGACTGTTTTTGGTTACAACAGTGTGCTGTGCGTTCCTCTTAAAATAATGTGCAATGTGCAACAACAACAAAAAATATATTGTATCCAAAGTCATGGAACAAATACAGCCTGAACAAACTATATCCCAACATTTACAGTTGCTGGGCATACTGTAGCGTGGTTCAAGTACACTAATTAAATGTTTGAATCCAGCGTTTTCCAAGGCTGCAGGTCTGCTGCTATAAATAGACCTATGGATCTGGCGTTTCGCGCGAGCTGAAGTGTGTGGAAGTTTCACTGTAAATGAGGATGAAATAGTTGGTTGGACCGTTGTTTTCCCACTTCTAGTTGAATTTGATAAATCTAAATCTTTGTGATGCCTGCGTAAATGTCCCGTCATGTTTGTCGTGTTTCCCGTTGTTACGGCTGGCGGCTCGGGCCATTCAGTTTGAATGCGCCAGCGCGACACTCTGATTGGAGGACTGTGCCAGCGCGACACTCCGATTGGACGACTGTGCCAGCGCGACACTCCGATTGGACGACTGTGCCAGCGCGACACTCCGATTGGACGACTGTGCCAGCGCGACGCTATTGTGTATCCGTGTATTATACCCCTATTAGTTATTGTTTCTCCTCCGTTCTGTCAGTTCTGTCAAATGCGGTTATTATTTGTTCACCTTCCACTTTCACTCCCTTGTCAAACCCCTGCCTGAAATTTCAATTAAAACTACTCAGATGTTAAAGTCGACCCGTGTTTATCTACTCTATATTTTCTGTTATTGTGTTACTTCCCTTCCCCTTGACGAGCCGGGCGTAACACAGTGGCCGAGTACAGTACGCGCACATAGCATATCTTGCAACTGTGGTCTTTTTATCGACAACGTGAACGTTGTCGACATAACTCACCGGGAACGCAAAATGTTTCCAAACTGGTGACGAGAGAAGCGGGAGCGGCTTGAAGCACCATTGCTGTGTCTGTCCGCGCTTGCCATCATGACTGCAGGAGAAGTCAGCTAACAAGTGCCGTTAGCTAGTAGCTGAATGGCTGCGTCTCATTTGCTTTCCTGGGAGGTGGCGGTGGCGGCGGGCGCGGGGGGGGGCATCGAATCGTGTGTCCTCTCTTCTATTTCGATGCTCGAAATCGTGACGTAATTTCGATCGATTTCGATAAAAAATCGAAATCGTGACACCCTTACTATTTAATACCAACTCTGAAAACTTCAAAGACAACACCGGATTTATGCAGTAGTTTTAATTTTGAAAAATTTGTGTTCTTGCATTTTCAAAAATATTTCTCAATTTGCTTTTTTTTTTTTGTCAGATATAACCTACCTTGCTGTGTGGTTTAATGAAATACAGATGTCATGTTCTTCCTGGTTTTTCTGTTCATTCAAAAACACATGCCTTTTGATATTAATATGGATTGAATGAATGCATGAATTGTAGCCAAAATCAGCTGGGATAGCTCCAGCTTCATTCATGACTGAGAATAAGAGGCAAGCATAACAAAATCGATGGATAAACACTACAGCTGTAATGAAATACAACTGGAAGCAGAAAATCAAGTTTGATTTTAAAAATGTGATTTGATTTAAACAATGTGAGTACATCAAATCAAACTGAATTGTTCCATGACAATCCACCTTGAACAAATTGTCTTTAATTGGAGATGCATGCACACCCCTAAAAAAAAAAACTCAACATAAAGTACAGCTGATAAAAAGACAAGCGACCGTGAAATGTACTTTATTCAAGGTTGATCTGACTGCAGCTGTCCACTCAAACCGTTACTTACGTTGTTACATCGACACCTGAAAGAAAGCGCAGGTGGTCACATGCAAAAAGATTAAAAAGACCACTTAAAAACCCCAATGATATGGCAAACTGGAAACTAAGCTTTGGCTGTCTCGTATGATAAAACACTTTCAAGTATAGTCAGATACAGAGGTATATCCATACAAAGTGATAAATTAAAAAAGGCAACAGATTTATTTTACAGCACAGTAATGTCCACACTCCAAATGCTAGATTTAAAAAAAAAAAAAAAAAAACTGCCAACAAAAGTGATTTCGCAAGCATCAAATAGATAAAACATCACCTAGAAACAAAATTCATTGCTTAGAGAAAGAAAAAAAAAAAAAAAAAAAAAAAAAAGGTCAGCTTACTCCATCATTAATTACTTGTGCTGTGCCACAAACATACAAAATGGCCGCCTGGTGTCAAGTTCAACACAAGAACAAAAAACGATTGGAGGAGCTTCCAGACAGAAGAAAAGAAAGAAGAAAAAAAAAAAAAACACTCATCTGCAACTTAGGATTGATTCTTTATATCAAAAATGATACTATTGCAACAACTCATGACGTGCAGCAAAGTGCATCTAAAAACAGACAAAAAATGCGAGTCTCTTTACAATGCATGTTCTCATCTGTAAACAGCAGCACGTGATGACTGCGACCCGATTATGAAACCGTATGTATATGTTCGGCAAAACACCTCCTGTTACGGCTAAAAGCAAAAAAATCATACTTGGACAAATGACGTCTTATAAATAAACGGAACGTTGACATGTTGACGTTGGTTTAAGTCAATTAGTAACAGTGGTGTTGTTGCTGACTGAGGCTAAGTAGTTAAAAATAGGAATCAAATTCCAACATGGGGGTAGTGGGGGAGGGATCTTAGTAATCTTCATCCTCAGACTCCTCGTCTTCAGCGGTCTCCAGCCAGGTGAGCCACTGGTTCACCTGCATGGCAAAAAACAAACAAATCAGACACAGGTTGTGTTCACAATCACCCCATAGAGCAAGTTCGCCATTATTGTAGTTTAGAGTATATTCATTGGATAAAAAAAAATAACGTTTGTATCAAAGGGAGAACATTTTTTCTCTCCTGATTATGTTTGGGTATTAATGTATTAGTTAGTCTTATGAAATGTATTTTTTGTCAATATAATTTACATTTATTTCCTATGGTAAATGCTGCTTGTTTTGAGATGAGAAGACTTTCTTTGGACTTGAATTTGTCACAAAAAACCCCCAATTCTGCTGTATTAAATACATTGAACCCCAGTAGTCCTGTCACTATCGAATATTTTTAGAATGAATTAAAACTGTATTATAAAAGCATTTTCCCCTGATTACTGTTTATGAACCAGTGATGGTGTTTGTTTTGTACTTCTTATTCGTAAAGAGATTTAAAAAAATAAAAATAAAAAAACGGAGGGGGGTTGATGATGTACCATGTTACTGCCATTGTGTTCCAACATTAAAAACAGATGTTTCCAAATGTCTTATTTTGATTAAAACACAGAAGATAAGTCTTCTTTCATGAAGGACTACAGAAATCAGTGAACAATTTCCGGTGATATACTGAAATCAGAGGATTTGAACAATTTTACATAAAAAAAAAAAAAATGGGTCCAAATGATTACTCTATTAAAATAGTTGTTTATTAATTTTGACAGCTCTAAGCCCCAGCATTTTTTTAAGGAAGCTATCCTCACAATTAAAAAAAAAAAAAAAAAAGTTGAAGTTATTTGAGTGGTTAGAACATACGTGAAACAAGGCTTTCCCTTTGCCCGGATACTCTTGAGTGACGTCTTCTTTCCATGTGAGGAAGGCTTCTTCTTCGATGATTTCCATATCGTAAAAGTAGGCAAAGAAACGCAGCAGCATGCCTGGAAGCCGAGAGCCCCCCGTTAGCTTTTCTGGATCAATGTGCACGTGTGAGCATTGGTGTGTGCTGTTGGTCACCTTTGGGGAAGTGTTTAGCGTTACAGTGGACCTGCAGCGCATACAGCGCGCTGACTTGCAGGTCGACGTGGTCGTGCAGGAACTTCTGCATGACGGGCTTGAAGGAGAGCAGCTGCTGCTTCTCCTCATCCAGCTGCTCTTTGCTGGGCGCCGCCAGCTGCTCTTCGTCGTCGTCCGGGTTGATCTCGTAGGCGATGTACTGCAAAAAACTAGCAGACGGAAAAAAAAACAAAAACAAAAAAAAACGACAATGTATCTGAGTAAGCAGAAGTAAGGAGGGTGCTGCGGTTGGTCTACCTGGTGGTGAGGATGTTGACGAAGCCTTTATCCGTGTGGAGTTTGGGAGAGATGTTATCTTTGATCCACTTGTAGATGGACTGCGGCGACGGGTCCACTTTGATCTGCTTCAGAAGCTCCTTCTCCAACTTCATCAGTGGGAACAGAAAGCTCAGGCCTTTGCCCTCCAGAATCTCCAGCATCCGGTCCTTGTTCTGGTCCATTTCTAGACAAGTGAAGACAAATGATCAAAAAAACTTTGAGAGAGCGCAAAGTTGAACTCATTTGAGACCGAAGAATTCATTTGGCAGCTTTCAGGCACCCGCCCACCTGAGAAAATACATTTCTTCGATTCTAAAGGCCGTTTGGGCAAGCAAGGAGGTATTTAGTGTAATTTGTTTGTGAAACAACAACCACCTATTGACCAACAATCCTAATTGGGGATGTAACGATTCATTCAAGCCCGAGTAGATACTCGGCTCCTGATTTGCTTTTTTATTTATTTATTTATTTATTTTACATACAAAATGATTCATTTGATAAACAAAAGATGCTTTTATTTTAACATCTACATTTTGTCCTTGTTACATACATTAACTTTTTGTAACTATAAAAAAAAAAAAAAAAAAAATCAAAAACAAAAATGAACTCATAATTTTGACTTACATTTTTGTGTTATCAGTGCTTTGTGGTTAAGGTTAATATTCTGCCCATTCTTCTCATTTCCTTCACAAGGAGGTGTGTCCTTAAAACGCTTTAATCTTCTAAAATGTATTGAAATACGTGTTACTGTCTTGATGGAGTCTGATTTTAAATTATGTAAAGGGGGCTAAATTGATAAATTTTGCTTCTTTCTGCCCCTTCTCAAACTTGCATCTTATTTTATATATATATATATATATATATATATATTTTTTTTTCTTTTCTTTCCTTTGTTATGTTTTTATTGCTGTGCTTGTTTGAGACGAATAATGCTGCCTTCATGTGTTATCAAAATTACGGTAAATACAACGTCTGTTAGAAAATTGCACAAGAACGCCCCCTCATGTCATATTTTCCACCGGACAACTGGGAATTTATTTTGATACCAGAGTTTATGAGCTGAGAGAACTTTTCAAGTTTCAACATGGCGGAGAGTGCCGCGGGATTCATGAATGGCAAGAAATATTAACACTTATAAGGGTGTTGTCATCCACTAGCAGGTTGTTTTAGAACAGGGGTGGCCAAGTTCGGTTCCCGAGAGCCCCTATCCAGCCTGTTTTCCATGTTTCCCTCCACTAACACCTGATTCATGATCAGGATCATTATCAGGCTTCTGCAAAGCTTGCCGATTAGCTGATCATTAGAGTCAACTGTTGCTGGAGGAGGGAGACATGGAAAACAGGCTGGATAGGGGCTCTCGAGGACCGAACTTGGTCACCCCTGTTTTAGAATCTACACAATTTCGTAGCGTACACAATTCAATGTCCTGTCCTTTACAACTCATTACTTGCCGTAATTGTTCAGTTTTACAGGCAAAGAGTACGCCAGCTTCCATGTGTATTTTTTTGTGCCGTAATTAGGAGTTCCCAAGTGGTAAGGTCCATCTTTCCCATAATACATGAAGGCAGGGTAATATCAAGTCAAAATCAAATGACAAAGATGAAACATGTCTGTTCAACTTGTGCAACAATGTGGCCCTCTACTGGACTAATGAGCCACTACATCAGCGACACATTTCACAGAGAGTGTACGACCGCAGGCTATAAACACACAGGTGATAAATTGCCTCTAAGTAAATGAGGAGCCAGTTACAACAGTTAAAACATTAAATTGATTACTTAGAAAGATCTAACCTAGTTTTGTAGTGGCATCCACAAAGACCCGCCAAAGAATACCGGATATCCGCAAAAATTTGTCCGTCCCCAAAAAGGGTCCAGCTATAAACTATGAAAAGGTGTGCAAGGCCTAATGGTTAACATGGCGTTGTGAATCAATGCTTTGACTTTATTATTTTACAATGATGTATATTTTAAGAAAATGACATGAGTCTAAAAGCATGTATAGAGGCGAGGAATTGTGGGCCATACCGGGTAGCATCTTCTGCATGTTGACTTTGCTCTTCTGGAAGACGTCGGCAAGCCACTCGCGATCCTTGAGCTTTGCCATCTGTTGCAGACAGAGCAGGAAGAGCGGGAAATGGGCGCCGTTCTCCAGCTGGTGGGCCAAATCCGTCATGCTGATCAGGTCGGCGACGGCAGCTCGGGCCGCAAACTGAGCCAAGTACGACTTGACCAGTGGGACTTCTTCCTCGATCTTGGGACACTGGTCCAGTACACCGACAATGGCCTGTTCAGAGAGCATTGACAGTTTTTGTACACAATGTTTCACTGCTATAGCACAGATTTTTATATGCACACACACACACACACACGCAAGTATGCTTTGTGTCTTATTTGGAGAAATGTGTGAATGGGCGGCCCCACCTGCAGAAGGTTCTCGCTTGTGACAAGGCCCTCTGTGCAGAGCTCGTGAATCAGGGTGCTGGCAAGTTCCTTGTCGTCGTCTGAACGACTGAGCGAAGACGCCACAATCTTGTTCAACATCTCAGATAAAAAGTGTTTCGGCGCCTTCATCTCCTTAACAGTGGCCACAGCCTCACTGACATTCTTGTTGTTCATGTAGTCCGCAATGAGTGTCTCCTAAAAACATAATGAAGGCCAAATGTGTTAGGTTGCATGTAAACTACCTTTGCTGTACAAGACGGTGAAAAAGAAAGAACATTACCGTCATTTTCTGCAGCTCTTCCTTTGTCGGAGGTAGTTTTTTGTTGGACTTTGCAGGTTTCTCCTGAATTGGTGGAGGGTTGGTTTTAAGACCAAGCTGCGGGGACTACCAAAAGATAAACATTTGACCATAAAAATTTTGTAAAGCTGTTTTTTTGTTTTTTTTTTTTTTAAAGTAATATTCAAATAATTACCTGTCCCATTAAGGACCCTTGGGCACTTGGTGGCATCATTGTCATCTGTGGCTGCAACTTTGGCACTTTTTTGTTTAAGATGAATGACTGTGCTGGCCTCAGGCTGATCTAAAAAGGTGTAAAAACAAGAGAAAACTATCACCACCATTTATCATCGACATAAAACAGTGCAAAGCAAAAGTCATCAGCTTATACAAGTTAAATTAATGTCACAATATAACTTGTCAACATCTTAAGAAAAGTCTAAGTACCTCATCAACATTGAGCTTCCCTTTCTTGCTGAAGCGTGGGCCCATATCCTTTGACTGCATCTGAACAGAGCCATTCTGCTTATGGCTGAAAACTGGCGAACTCTGACCCTGGGGAGATATTGCACAGTTAAATGTTTGGTAATAGGCGTTTTTCCACCAACAAGCCCAGGAACTTTGAGTTCTTCGTAAAGGGAGTTCTTGGTGGTAAAAGTTCTGCAGGGAATCTAGGATTTTTGTTTCCACAGCGTCTTCTTGTTCTCGGTAATTAATTCAAATGAGTGTGACTGACTCCAGCCGATGTAAAAACAACGCCCCCAAATTTGACCACAGCCCGCCCCCTCAAAGTTCCTGCTTGGCTCAGCTTGACCCTGCTGCCGAGACAGTACTTGGATGACCCCTGGGGAATTTAATTACCCTGATAATTGTTGTTGGTGGAAAAACACGAGAACTGAATTTTACCAAGGTAAACTGAAAGGTTCTCCAAAAGTTCCGGCAGTGGAAAAACGCCTAATGTTCAACAAATAAAAGTAGAGCTGGGTTTTATTAAAAATAAACAAGTAAATCAATAAATTCGAATTATCAATGTTAATTTTCAAGCCTAATATCTATTCACAAAATCATGAATCTATTATTTTAGTCACTTTTCCCATAAATACATAAGAAAATAGAATTTTAAAGGCAAAAGTTTTTTTTTATTCTTAGTTTTATTGAAATTTACTGTTAACGTTCATTTAAGTATTTTCTTACATTTATGAAAGACCTGAATTATTGCACTTTAAGCCAATTCAGTCTTTAATTTATATATACAATTATGAAAATATTTTCATTTCATCCTTGCGTGACACTTAAGTGATCATAAAGTGTGACTTTCATGACAACAAAATCATTTAACCAGTTAAAATGTAATTTTTATTTAATGTTTGCAGAGTTTGTAATCATGTCCTTAACATTTAACAAGAATTTATGTACCAAAATTAATCAATATCAGATTGAGTTGAAGTTAATCTAATCAGTAAATAAATAAATAAAAACTGAATCGATTGAGGAAATTGGAATCGATACCCAGCCCAAGGTGAAAAACACATAGCGGCACTCACCTGCATCGGCTTGATGAAAGGTTTGCTTCCTGTGTCAAACTGGGGCTGATGCGAACTGTTGTTCATCCCAATATGGCCATTAAAAATTGGGTTGGAGCGGTGGCGGCCCAGAGTTGGTGAGTAGTGGTCCTGAATAACTCCAGGGCCTGTTCCAATACCAATTCCTGCACAAATTATATGGAAAAACGAAATATTGTATTAGTGTTGTGTGTGCTATTGTGGGTGACGAGGACAAGCGTATTGCGGCCTACCGGGCATTTGTCCAAACATATCTGCCAGCCCGCCAAGCCCTTCTTTGTCAAATCTGACCCTGCTGTGTAGGAAAGCACTGTCCAGGAAGGTATTATCCATGAAAAAGTCAGACCTCGAGCAATCAGACTGATGTGGAATGAACACGCCCAAGTCCTGCAAAGCATTTTAGGTTAGCATCCGGACACAATGGCGAGCAAACATGATAAACAAGCAGGGCGTGAAAATGCAGATCAACCTTTACGGCATCCTGGCGAACTTGATTGATGGTTTTTGGCCCGTTGTCAAAATACGCCTTACGAGGCACCCAGTTGTTCTCCCGCAGCTCCACCGTATTCTGCAACAGGAAGCGAATCCTCGCAGGTAATTCCTTGTTGTTGGTCAAGGCCTGCATGCGGTCGAAGTACTGATTCATCAGGGACTGCAAGAGGAAGAACGGTACAGTTGTTACATAAACCAAGAGGACTGCTTTGGCACAGCAGAATTGGCTACAAACGTACCCTCGCCTTCACATGATCAAGCTTGGGTCCCACCGTCCTCATTATCTGACAGAGGCACTCCAGGTCTTCTCCCATATCCTTAATTTGGACACGCTTCTTCTTTTCCAGAAGCTGAGAGCAAAAATGCACGTTAGTACATTTCACATTCGAGATGCTAATTTCTGTTATTATACCGTGCTGCCTTGACTTCCCATTATAGTTTATTCCATAACCATCTTCCAAAACACTCATTGAATAAAAATATTAATCCACTACTTCATTATCCCCAAAACAAGCTCATTTTTTTTGTGAACCTACCGTTTTGATGCATTTGTGGAGGATGGATTCGTGGATAAGGTGGAGTTTCCCAAGCTCGCCAATGAATTTGATGTTGCCAAGCATTTTAATCTTAGCAACAGCGCGCTGTTCCTCTTCCTCAGAGGTGAGAGGGCAATCGTGTTTGTCAAAAACTACCAAGGTAGAACAACAACATAGATAAATGGGATATTCACAAAAACTCATTAAACATAGCGGTATAAAAAAAATAAAAATAAAATTGCTGGCCGCACACCTTCAACATTTCTGGCACGATTTTCAAACTCATCCTGAAGTTTGGATATGAGAAGCCTCCTGAAGGTCTGCAATGAAAATCAGAATATTGAAGAAAGGGCACCAAAAAAGCAAATACTTTCTCTTCAAAATATTTGATTATTTACTGTATTCTGCTTCTTTGATGTTGGATTTTCTGTTGCTGGATCTTCAAAGTTTGGTGCGTCTTCTGCCAAGCGTAGACATAGCTGAGCATATAACTGACTGTACTTGGGCTCTTCAAGGGCTTTGTCGACAATCTAAAAATCGTCCAAAAAAAATAGAAGCACATAATGAACGAGCCTCTTGATGAGCTACACAAACAGATGTGAGAATTGTACACAACACTGACCAACAAGATGATTCCTTTCAGGACAAGCTTCGAATCCACACCCACATTGAGGAGCTCCAGGCACAGTTTGTCAAACTTCTCAGGTGTCAGCTTATTAAGTATGCTGAAGAAAGCAGAGGCACACACACTTAAACCATGCAGCTTAAACACAAAGCGACGCCGGCGATGGTCAAGAATTTCTAACCAAAACTCACCCTCTCACTTTTCGGAAGATTGCATCGTGTTGCCCTTTCTCAGCAGAGAAGCTGGCCTCTTGTCTAGTGCTTCGAGAAGGTATCCATCTCTGAGCGGCAGAACCTGGGGGCTTCCCCAGGAACTCGCTGTAATGACCCAAAAAAAAAATAATAATAAAATAAATTTAAAAAAAAAGCTGATGTTACAACAAATGTACAGCAAAACATAACCTGGTGTATCTTAAAAGAAACAGTGCATTATGATTACTACAAAAGTTTGAGTCTAGTTCAAGTGTAAAATAATGCTAATAGCTGGTAGAACACGAGTATGTGCTTAAAAGCTCACTAGCAAATACGTCAGCAGCTACAAAAATAAAAAATAAAAAAAAATAAAAAAGGTAAAAATAAAAATAAAAATCACCTTTTGCTTTCAGCCTTGGGAAAGTGCTGAGGTGCACCCCCACCTCCTCCCCCTACTCTGTGATGCAAAGAGGAGAAGAAAGAAAAAAAAAAAAAAAGCGTGTTGAAACGAGATAGGGTGTATGCGTATGCTAGTTCCTGTTTGTGTGCGTCATGTTTTGGGAGCGGTTCCCAGTGCAAGTAATAAGCCACGGGTCCCACGATAATCATACCTGAAATGAGAAGGTACCCCTGGTGCAACAACACTCTCCACTTTGGCGGCTTGACAACAAATATTTGGAAAAGAATTGTGTTCTGGGAAGGAATCAGGGAAAAGCAACCTACAAGCAGAGAGACAGAGATAGAATAACACTGTTACAAAACAAACGTTCACATTTCAGCAGATGAAATGTCACTTTCATAGTGAGCATTTATTCAAATGCTCAAAAATTAAAATGAACAAAAAATGAGAACCCCAGCTATCATGTATGATAATGCAAAATAAACGTTTTGTCTGATTACCCATTGGGATAATCTGCAGTACTTGATTCTTGTTTATTTTACTTGTTTGAAATTAGACACAGTCTTTATGATATAAGGGGTACAAGTGTGTAGAAAAACCCAAAACAAGAACAAATATTAAGCATCTGTAAAAGGTGTTAATTTGTGGAATAATTTGGGAATTGACCTGAAAAGATGAGACTCACTTGTTGAGTTTAAAAAATTGTTTAAAAGAAAAGTAAAAAAAAATTACTTAACTCAAATAAGAGCATGAAAATTGTATATACGAGTATGACTATATGATTTATAAATGTATTGTGGTATATGTCTAGGAACTTCATGTACATATGTTGCTGGATAATGCACGCATGTCCAAGTGCACTTGTATTCATAACCAGGTTTATACATTATTTTTAAAAATATTAACCTAGTATTGTATTAATAATGAAATAAGTTTGAATACATAATGTGTAAGGGGTAGGACTAGATACGTTTTAACTTCTTCCTACTCCCTTTTGAACATGTAAACTGTGATGATTTTATGTTTTTTTCCCTTCTTTTCTTTTTTATTTTTTGTTTCTCTGCTGTTTGTATGTTTATATGTTCAATAAATCAAATCAATTAATCAATTATGACAATATTCTGTGACTGCAGGCTTATACTAAGACATCGGAATACATGCTCTTTTTGGGCAGCTGTTCTTCACTAGTACAACCAACACAGTTTGTCAACTACTGAACAGTTTCAGGTCGGACGTCGGGGCCTAGTCTGTAAAACTCCTGAGTCTGGTTGGTATGACCACTTCAATGGTACAATGTGCCAAAGACTTTGAAAATCAGATAATTGGGGAGAATTTATTTTTTATTTATTTTTTTGGTGGGGGTAGGGGGACTTGTGGTATCACCCACAGAAAACCCATTCATAAACCTCTTCAAATTTGAATAACGTGAGTATTTCCTATTTCCAAACATATGTCCTGGACCCAGATCCGGCCTTCCTGGCTGGAGTTTGCATGTTCTCCCCGTGCCTGCGTGTGTCTTCTCCGGGTACTCCGGTCTCCTCCCACATTCCAAAGACATGCATGGCAGGTTAATTGGGCGCTCTGAATTGTCCCTAGGTGTGCTTGTGAGTGTGGATGGTTGTTCGTCTCTGTGTGCCGGCATTCATTGGCCGGCAACCAGTTCAGGGTGTACTCTGCCTACTGCCCGGAGCCAGCTGAGATAGGCTCCAGCACCCCCCGCGACCCTTATGAGGAGTAAGCGGTTAACAGCTTACTGTCCTCGACCCTTTTGTTTATTTTGCTACTGTCAGTTGGCTGCCAAGTTTTAGTAAAAATAGAGAAATAAATAAATAAATAAAATAATATATCTACAAAGCTTGGGTCAAAATTCTCCAAATTGATGCATCAAATTCAAACGTCACTTAAACTCAAATAGCACAAATGGAACATTATTCATAAGAAGCACAACATGAGTAGTTTGAATAGGTGTCGTTTAGCCATATATTGTTTTTTGGGAATTTTTGTTATGAAGGATTTGAGAGGTATTTGAAGTGCTCATTTCAGGTTGTTCTCACTCACTCACTCTTTTTTTTTTTTTGTGTGGGATAATTCCAGTGATAACCTGAGCTATAAGTACTACTGGTGAATCACGAAATGTTAACTATAATTTGATAACATCATTACTAGTCTAGTGCAGTTTTACCTCACTATTACCATGCAGTTGCCCTACTAGTACGCCAAAGTTGTCCTACTAATGAGGAAATGTATACGACTGATGCATGCAGTAAGAATTGATGGGGACTGGTTAATAATAAGCCATGGGTTCAACCGGTTAGCCCTTTTTTCAGATGTTAATGTTGCAAATGATGTGATCAATGTAACCTGTTGTAGTTAATAATGTGTCCGAAAGGAAAAATAAATAAATCAAAAAAGGACGTCATGGGATTATAGCACCGATAACCAAGGACATTGATTAAATAAAAAATAAATAAAACAATAAAACTAGTGAGCCCTAGTTCTACTAAATGAATTCAACTGTATACTCATTTGAACAACTGAAAGTTATTTTATTAATAAAAAAGGACACTTGCGCACATGACTGCTACACGTGCCGGTGGGGGCAAATTCTTCAGTGGTGTACACACACAGGCGGCGCTATCCTGGTTCCTGGCACGAGGCATTAGCTTAGCAAGCAAACATCGACGTCTCAATTCGCTTTCACAACTAGGTCCGAGACGACTAGGCCGAATACAGGACGTCATTAAATGGAAAATTACCTGTGATAATGGCGATTGATAAACGTCTCTTGTCACAGAACACTCATCTGATTGACAAGCGACTGGGATGGGATACGTCTATAGATTGTGGCAATTCGAATACATGTATAGTGGGAATTAAAATAATTTTCAAATAATTTGTTAAATAATTTCTGTTTTCGATTTTGTGGTATTATCAGGTTTGGTGAAAAGTGTTAAAAGGCTATTTAAACGTTACCGCGATTGTTATTTATTTATTAAATATAATAGTATTGCTGGATTAGATTTAAATAATAAAGAGTGGAAGCGAGAAAAGGAATGCAGGAGCGGTTTTTCCTCAAGTCTTTGTTAAGAAACCGGATGTTGGCACACAGCGACAGACTGGTGGATATCTTCTCTATATGGCTGTTAAGCCGACATCGTCACACAGTAACTATGATTAATAAATACAGTTTATTTGTTTTCTTGACGTCATATAACGACGGAAACAATCAAATCCACCGAAAGCCACAAACTAGGTCAATTCGCTAACATTAGCCAAGCCGTGAAAAACCGAAAGTACGTACCTTTTACAAAAAGAACGTCAGCTCAATTGATCTCTTGTCGCCAAGTATTAAGAAAATTAGGCGATGGATGGGGTTTGAAAGGATGATGATCTGTCGTAATTATCACCAGAAGCTTGGGTTTCTAAGAAATACAAAAAAAAAGGTCGGCCTCGTCGTAGGGGCTCGTAGCTGCTGTGAAGAAAGACTGCTGACTGGTTGTGTGCGTCACGAGGGAGGTAGTCGCTTTTGAATGGGGGATGTTGGAGACGTCATCAGCCTGCCCCGGTGACGTCACGTACTGAAAACTGATCCAGCGTTTCGAGATTTCCGGGACTGATTTGATGGCAAGCCCTTTTTAACGTTTCACCTAACCAAAAGTAAGGATAATTTCAACAGTTATGAGTAGTCAAAGAAATTGTAGCCACAATTTCTTTCTGACTAGCATTACATTGTGGTTATTATTAGTAGACATTCAACTAGCTAAACAGTAAAAAAAACAAAAAAACATGTTATGTTGCTTTCAGATCATATGAGTCACAGCTAGGGTTACATTGTTTTGACTTGAATGACACTCCATTGTAAGGTGTTGTTGTTGTTGTTTTTTTTTTTTTTTTCTAGTTTTAATTTACAACTAGGAAAAAAAAGAAATAAACCTTCTACCCATGGTCAGAAAAATACTGTAAGCTTGATTCGGCAACCATGTTTCTCTTTTTTTCCCCTCTTCCTTGAGAGCAGAGCTTAATTATCAACACGGTGCCAGTAGGCAACAGGTAGGCACACTTGGACCACATAAGTTGCCTGTGTGGGCACGTTTGAAGAAAAAAAAGAAAAGAAAAAAAGAATACAAACAAAACAAAAACACACTAGGCTAATGTATTTTGATTTCCTATACGAATGATGTAGAAGTGATCATTTGCAAATGTAAACACTCACAGAGATTTATAGAAATACAGAACTATAGAAAACTTTCTAAGTCTAAAGCTCAACTGTGGTTGCCGTTATCTGTCTCTTAAGTTAAAAAACACCACATTCAATATACAGTAACTGTATTAGTAATGATTCAGAGACAAAGTTGAGAAGTATGGTCCACTAAAAAACCGGGCTTTTGCTCAGTGACTTATCTGTAAACAAAATTTACTGTTGCGCACTCTTATCGTCCCGTTTCAGGTGGACTTTCAGTTGGATGTGCAAGCTCGAATCAAAAGCCTAAATGATGTCCACGAGCACTATCGCTTACTGACATTCTTTATGGCTGAGAGACCAATGCATGGTGCACTTTGAACACCATCTTATTTTTTTCTTTTTGCCTGGTTGCAGCCATTGAAATCACAAAGAAGCACAGGCACATACCTGTGCAATCATCATTAGCTATAACACAATTGTGTTTACAGCTGTAAACACAAAAGAAATATTGACACAATAGTAGCAGGCCTGTTTTCAAGTACAGCTTCTCATATTATGCACCTCCAGTTTGTACGATTTCAGTAAACCATTAGATGTCACTCTCTACCCATTCACTCACTCTAGTAAAGTATGTCAAACCAGCAATTAAAACAAGACACCACATGTATTGTGCTGTAGTATAGGCACCAACATTTTGAAAAACAAACTATATATTTTTTCAGAAAAAGACAACCATAAATGGTGCACTTCTCAAGAGATATTTTATTTGTAAATCATATATTTTGCTGTTTGTTGTTGTTAAATCAATGCTAATGTCAAGAGATTTTGCTTGAGAGAACATCCTAGCTGTATTAGTTGCTATGATAACTAAAACAAACTTTACTGTATATGGTAAAACAAAAAAGAATTTTTTTGACATTAATGTCTGTTTTGGATAATGTGTTGGTTTGAGGTTGGAAAAAAACCATTATTTTTTAAACAAATAGAGGACTTACCTTAGGTCTATCTATGGTCACAGCAATTAGCTTGATGATGTCATTCCTTCTGAGTACTGTAAGTCACTTTTTTCTCTTCCACTAGATGGCTAAAAAGGTTTTAGTAAAAGGAGTCGGACTATGCATGATGAAAAACAAATTCAGAGCAAATCATTTAATACATGTCTGTGATTAAAACAACATTTAAACAGGTTAAAAAAAAACACATCAAAAGTTGATTTAGAAATGTATTTACAAGTTATGTTTCATATGGGGCGGTGGGTGACTGGTTAGCACGTCCGCCTCCGAGTACTGAGGGCTCGGGTTCGAGTCAAGGTTCCAAAGACATTCCAAAGACATGCATGGCAGTTCAATTGGGCACTCGGAATTGTCCCTAGGTGTCCTTGTGAGTGTGGATGGTTGTTCGTCTCTGTATGCCCTGCGATTGGCTGGCAACCAATTCAGGGTGTAACCTGCCTACTGCCCAAAGCCAGCTGAGATAGGCTCCAGCGACCCTTGTGAGGAATAAGCAGTCAAGAAAATGGATGGATGGATGGATATTTCATATAATATATATGTATATGTAATATATATGTAAGTTGGTCATCAATAAGGGCCAATACAAATAAGCCATTTGGACTGACAGAAATTAAAATGAAATGAGAAAAGATGCTTTTTAATGTGCGTGGGGGCTGGAACTTCTTTTTTTTTCTTTTTTGAGCTATTTTCATCTAACATTTTAAATTGGACATTGTTGCTATTTTTGAACAGAGGACAATATTTTGACGAGGCTCAGACTTCACAATCTAGTGGAAGTAAAAGTCATAACAAGGTTTCCGGTTGAATGGAGCGTGAGATCGACCGAGGATCAACAAAACGTCTGCAGTGATGCAGTCTCTGTATTGGTCTGTCTTGATGAAGAAGGAGCCGAGCTAAAAGCCGAATTCTCGATTTTCTTGTCGAGCTACATCTCCACCCTTCCCTATGGTAATGAACTATGGGATGTGATTGAAACAATAAGATTGCTGATACAAGCAACCAAAATGCGTTTCTGCCGCAGTGTCCAGCTCTCCCTTTAGCGATAGGGTGACAAGCTTGGTCAACCAGCCAGTGCTCAGAGTACAGTTGATGCTCCTCCCTATCGAGATGAAACAGATGTGGTGGGTCGGGATCTTGTTGGGAAGTCTCCTGGAAGCATCTCTGGTGAGGTGATTCGGGCATGTCGGGAGGAAGCACCAGGGACAACTCGGGACACACTGAAGAGACTAGTATGTCTCCTGGATGCCCCTTTGTCTAAGTGTAAAATGCCCAACTTTGTGGGCCGGCGAGTGTGGCCATTTTCTCTCATGCGTACTCACAAACTGGGCTGACGTCAAATCAAAATTTGTGCATCGCTGCCATCTACTGGCACTTGTGCATCAATAAAATTGGTACCCGGCTGGAAATTCACAGTGGAGCAGAAACAGATTCTCCCGTGGCCATCACCATATGTTGAGCAACTTTCATATTCTAAAAGTCTAACTGAGTGAGCATATTTCTGTATATTTTGCTGCACGGTCTTCTTGAGCATACAGAGGGGATCATGTTGCATCTATTAAAAAGTGCAAGTGAAGGAGGTCTTTTTGATGAAAGTGGGTTTCCACATGTATATTTAATACAATGGTCTGTTGAGGCCTGTTCGAGTGCGGTTTCTAATGAGGACTGACATTTCGAAAACAGGCTGGGCCACCAGTCGCCTCCTCAGGTGCACAAAACAGTCGGAGCAGGGAGCAGACCTATTTTTCATCCTCCGTATTTGTCATGACTCACTGACATCTCTTTCCATACTGTATACTTTTTGAGATACTGTATATGTGTGTGCAAGAACATCTATTTTTTTTTCCTACTTGATACAGTATACTCTCTCCGGTGATAAGCAAGAAGCACCTCGGCAATTCACATTTCTTTATCACTGTACAAAGTAGTAGTTTTCATCATGATTATTACTCAGCTTCCCTTACTCCCCAAAAAACTGAAATCAGGCTTTGACTGGTGGATTATTTTCAGTGTCATGTAAACGCTATTATCCTTTGGTTAGGTTAAGTCTGTTTGTATTGACTTTGTACTTTAGTGGCTTTTGGTGTGAGTTAATTTTATTTTAAATAGATGATAGACATTGAGATTCTTGTCTTTGTTTAAAAAAAAAAAAAAAAGGCACACAGCTAATGTTTTAAACTTTTTTTTTTTATTTACTGTTATATATTACAAATATTCAGGTTATTAACAATCACAAAATAATCAACATTTTTTCCATTTGCTCCATGGGCTATACAGCTAATTCACAAAATAAACCTGAGACCGTGAAATAAAATACTTACAGCAGGAACAGATTGCTACATGGTAGCCATAAGAAAAAAGACCCAAAACAACCCAGTTTTCAACCCAGTACCTTTTTTTCATCCAATGAAAATATGACTGTACTGCTTTTACCAGAAAATATACAAAGTATTCTAGCTTGTCATAAAAATATCAGTTGAAATACCAGCCACTCATCTTTCCATGGGCATATATAAATGTAACATTCTCAATATGATTTAGCATCAAATGACGTCATAGTGCCATCATTTCCCCATTTGGTCTTTTTTTGCTGTGTTCCAGAAAACTCTGTGGTCAGCGATTTCCAACCTCTGAAGACAAACGCATTAAACGCCACCTGAAGCCAGAACAAAGTTTGGACAATTCATAGATCACTGATGATGCCAACAGTTATGAGACTGGAATTATTTCAGTGCGCATTACTGCATTTCCAATAGCAAGTTAAACAATATCAAAGTCCACGAGAGTCATGGATTGTTCCATTTTGGAGCTTGTAGACTGAATGCTCATGAAGCTCTTATCGAGGCCATGGCCATGTTTTCTTTTGTTTACCGTAGACTGGAACGCTTTGAAGTTGGACGCTAGAATTTTTAAGTGTGATATTTCTACTTCCCAGCTGAATGGAATGCAGAATTACACTCACAGATAAAGACACAAACTTCATACGCAATCAGTCAGGTGTGCTCATAAAGAATTGCTATACAACACGTTTGTGATGAACCATTTCTGTCCAGTGCATTTCTGCAGAGTCAGTTGGTAACCAAACTCATTGTCACTGTTTGCTACAAGTTCCAGGCATCTCCTTGATTTCTTGTTCTGAATGGATCCTCCCTAAAAACATAAAAACATATTGATTAGAATTGTTCTGGCTCCACAAGAACATTATTATTATTATTATTATTATTATTATTATTATTATTATTTTACACACAGCTGTATATTAATTATTGAGACTGTATCTTCTTGTATATTCTTTTTAGCAATGCAGTTTTTCAAGCTTCTTATGTATGGGCTGGTTTGGAGACAATCACAAGAAGGAGTCATGCCATATCATCTATGATAAAATTCTTAATCTGTTAGTGTGAACATGCAAATTAGGTCCCACTATTTGGGATCTTAGTAAATTAGGTCCTTAGTTTTGTTATCTAAAGCACCTGAGTGAAGAGCCAGTGTAGTTTCATGCGTTTGGCTGTGGCGTAGCCGCACTCGATGAGTCGTGGTCTGCTGTTCACATCCACCAGGCACTTGTTGTCGTCATCGTCAACCGTAGGACTGAGGAGACCCAACAGGAGCTGCTGAGTACTGGTGTAGTACACATTCTGTAAGAACATAACAACTGGGTTTCGATGTCTGAGGCGACAGAGAGGGAAGACGGTGGAAGGATCACGCAGGGTGGAGCCTAATTCTAAACATCCATCCATCCATCCATCCATCCATCCATCCATCCATCCATCCATCCATCCATCCATCCATCCATCCATCCATCCTCACAAGGATTCCTAAAATGTATTTTCAATGTATTAATTGTCAATGGATTGTAAAACTGGCGGCACGGTAGTCGAGTGGTTAGCACGTCCTCTTCCCAGTTCTGAGGTCTCCGGTTCGAGTCCAGGCTCGGACCTTCCTGGGTGGAGTTTGCATGTTCTCCCTGTGCCCGCATGGGTCTTCTCCGGGTACTCTGGTCTCTTCCCACATTCCAAAGACATGCATGGCAGGTTAATTGGGCGCTCCGAATTGTCCCTAGGTGTGCGTGTGAGTGTGGATGGTTGTTCGTCTCTGTGTGCCCTGCGATTGGTTGGCAACCAGTCCAGGGTGTCCCCCGCCTACTGCCCAGAGCCAGCTGAGATAGGCGCCAGCAGCCCCCGCGACCCTTGTGAGGAATAAGCGGTCAAGAAAATGGATGGATGGATGGATTGTAAAACTGGATCACCTTTGGAAGAATCAAAACTATTTGATTTGATTTAAAGACACTGCTGACTGGAGGAATACGAAGACACATACAACACACACACACACGATGGCTTCGAGTGAGCATAAATATTTAATTCTTACAAACGTCCTTTTTTTTCCCAAGGGAATCGGCTTTCCTTTATTTAACTGGGATACTGATCATTTGAGAATTTACTGGGGAAATAATCTCCGTTCAAAAAGAAAAAAGGCTTTGCATTTAAATATGAGAGCGGGTTTGATGATTTGCAATGCGCTCATGTTGACACTGGATTTTAAATCTGTGCTGCACATACAGAGAATACATTACATTCTATCATTACCATACATGCGTTTTCTTGGTGTTCCAGACTCCACAAACTGATCAGCTGACCGAGCATAGTAATTTTAAGTACTTTTAAGTCTTTTTAGTACTGTGAGTGTGCTGAATTGACTCGTAAAGACATAAAGCATAATGGTGGATACCAAGGATATTGAATAAATGTTCAAACAGCTTTCCATAAGAGCGCAAAAATGATCAGATACCATTTTGTTGTGCTTTAATTATTTGCATGCCACGGCGGCTGAAAAGTAGATTATACATCATAATTGAGGCCTGGAGCAAAAATACAATGTTTCTTGCACACTTTTATAATTACAGATTTAGAACAATGAAAACAAAAATGATGCATTTAGTTACCATTTGTGAAAAAGTGCCAGAGTAGTTAAGACCCAAAAAGTGTCACAGCAAGGTTAAAACAATCTGCTCAGACAAAGAAGGATGAAGAGATCAATAGCAGCTTGATGAGGCTGGCTTACACAGATGAGAATAAAGCTGTGCTAACATTTGAGGACATTTAGAGTCGCTGTTATTTAGGCTGACCTATCCTGAACAAACAGTCCAATTAGGTTTGAAACTTGTGAGGCAACAGCCACGCGACATGCTTTGAAAGGCAGCTGTGGCTGTTTAACCCCTGGGCGTTATCTTATTTTGAAATGACTTGGTCAGAACCATAAAAAAGCCCAAAACGGGTCACAATAATGCCTAACGGTTAAATGAGAACGTCGCTCTAACCTGTGGTGTCATTCCGTGACAGAGGTACATGATGGGAACGTTGTCATTGTCGGGCCCCTGATCCAGACACACGTCGTTCTTCAGAGAGTTCTTCAGCTGTAAGACACATGCATGCACACATAAATTAGTGAATAGGGCGAGTATCAGTAAAGTCAGTAAAATTGTGCTAAAGAGAGGTGGGTTGAGGAGCCAAAAATTATACTCGAGTACTATTAGTTTAGTATAATATGATTCATAAAAGTAAAAAGTAGGTCTGAACAATTACGTTAGTAAGCAGCCAGTGAAAAAAACTGCTCAAGTATTGTGTAACTGGTGAGTACGAACATCAAATAGGCAAAAATGTTAAATGTGAACATACAAGAGGACATTTTCTAAGTAAATACACAAAACTGAAAAATGTGAGTCATAATGTTGGAATATGGATTTCCTTTTTGCTTCATAAAAATGCTAATTTCGCAGCATTACCTATGCTCTTGTCATACAGTTATTAGAGCATGCTCTGGCTGATTGGTGCGCCACAAGGAGCTCCGAGAATGGTGCTTTGAGAGTGCCGAGTGAGCGGCGGTGGAACACTGCCAGGGATGATTCCACTCCCCACCGGCTCTGTAGACGTTTACTTTATGTGCTAATCAGTAAAGCCACAGGCAGCACAAGGTCTTTGTGAGAGCTTAAATGTAAACCTTTCAAGTTTCGTGGGGTAAAAAAAAAGCAAAAAAAAAGCAATGTTTGCGTCACCTGTGGAGACAAACTTGTAAAATTTGACAACTGATGGATGACGTTCAAGTAATCGTGGATTAACAATTGTAAGTTTAAAATCATTCAGGAGTCATAATCGATTGGCCTATTTTTTTTCAAAAACAGCTTAGTTCTTAAATCTTGCTTATTTTACAAAGAAGATTGTGGTATTGAGACATATCGCTGCTGTCGGGCAAAAACCCTGTATGTCCAAAAATGGTAACAATTTCTTCTTTTTTGTCTTTACTTTTTTTTTTTTTTTTTAATTACATAATTCCATGGTAACAATGTGTCCCTGCATTTTTTTTTTGCACTTACTACTAACCAATTTCGCCAATTTATCATATGTTAAAATTGTATGTTGAAATGTTTGTTTGTCACAATGCTGTCCGAAAGGAAAAATGAACAAATAAATCAAATCAAATCAAATCAAATCAAATTTAATGTGACAAAGCTTGAAAACAAATCAACAAACTATCTGAGAAGTGTTGTAAAGCTCCGCCTTGTCTTCATTTTGCGGAAGCTGTGCAGAATTAAGGCGCCTCAAGAACGAAAAATGTCGATGTTATTTAGGTAGACAACCCGTTTTGCTACAAGAAATCACTGCAATGCTTCAGTGCAGAACGAACTGGTCATAAAGGTAAGTGTACGCAGATTCATTTTTGGCTATTACATTGCTTGGTCAGTCGTAGACTTTGATGCGGAGGGCAGCCGCCTGTGACATATTCAATTATTTGTACCATTATAATAAATAATGTAATACTCAATTAGCAATTTTAGTGCAGTTAATTAGCGATTGAACAGGATTTGGGGGTAATGTTATACAAGGAGCATATTGTACAGTATAATACCAACTTGAATGATGCGTGTTCTTTTTTTTTTTCTTTTTCTTTAATTTCCTGAAAGGTAGTGATTTTGGACATGCAAAAATTCTACCCAATAGCAATATATATTTTTTTTAATACAGACAAAAAAACAACAACAACCTGAAAGCCAACTAATCAAGAAAATGAATGCAAACAGACAATGTGTCGTGGGTTTTATTTTAGTGTGCTGCTGTAGTGACTCGTCAAACCAATGCCACTGATAATATAGTATAATGAGGTCTACAGACATGAATGAATGTAATAGTGTTGGCCTGATTCCTTGCTTTCCAGCTGCCGTTTGTCAGTTTGTACAGGACAAATCACCCATACAACAGGGGGCCATAATAGTGCAGTCTGACTGTCACTGTGCATTAGGGAGCTTCTCAGATGAGATGTGGGAGGAAAGGGACATTCCAGCTTGGGCCAGTACAAACAGTGCCAGCATATGCCTAGGTAGCTGTGTGTGTTCTCCTGATTAATATAATTCTGCTGCAAAGGCCTCCAGTTGGATTAGCATTATCTACAGTTTAAACTAGAATGACATAGCTGACCTCCGCCAAGGTTGAATAGTCAACAAAAGCAGCTTCTTAGTTCTTATTAGGGTCAAACCCATATGAATTATTTATTTATTTATTTTTTAAGGCAGATGCTGATTCCGATATTTGTTCTTGTTTTGTTACCTTACTCTTTACTGCACAACCGATATTTATATTTATGTACAGCACTTTGTATACAGCAATGCACGTTCTTAAAGCGCTTTATAAATAAAGTTGAGTTGAGATACCAATTAATTAATAAATTCAAAATTAGAACCAAATAGGGTCATTGCTATATGCTACTGGAGCCTAGTTCTTTTGTTAGGAGGAAGCTTCCTGGTTGACAGAGCTGCTACATGCTGATACAAATAGCCAGCCACTGCCTGATCTTAAGCCAAGTATATATGGTTGGGCTGCATCATGAAGGGCCTCTGGTGTAAAAACTGTGCCAACAAATATTGCAAGTGTCTGTGGTGACACCTGGTGGGACGAAAAGTTGCAGCAACAAAAGACAAAATAATCTGTCTACTTTTGATTCTTATGTGGAGGAGAATGTTCCATTGTGACTTGAACTGTGAACATTTTAAAATAACATTTCAGAAATTATGGTAAAACGATTGTGTAGTTTATTTGTCTGTTTTAATGAGCAGGCTGATTGTATTTCAGGGAGGTTGACATAAGACAATAAGAAGGTATTATTACTAGGGATGAAACAATAAGGGCAATATCGTGATACCGTGATATTAAAAACTGCCACAATAACGTCGTCCTCATGTTCACAATATTTAAAAGGAACACATCTGTTAAAAAAAGTCAGGTTGATTTTCATTTGTGCAGTTCTAGCACCCCCTAGTGGCTAATTTTTTAGTGCAATTTAATTTTCATTATTGATGTTTTTGCCCTTCTATGTTTAAAGTGATACTTGACACATTGAACAATTTTCAGCAGTGAAAAGTTAATATATTGTCCAGAATGAATTTGATAGCTTCATTATTTTTCATGTACAATTAATACCTTTCAAAAGTATTTTTTCTACTTGCTGTCGACTGATGATGACATCACCTGTTTTCTGGGTTTGGTCAGTAAACTGAGCCATGATTGGTCATTACTTCTTCAGCACAGGTGATGTCATCATCAGTTGACAGCAGTGCCTCAATAATAATAATAATAATAATAATAATAATAATAATAATAATAATAATAATAAATATCGCCAACCTCCCCACAATGTCGTGATAATTATTATATCGTGAGCTTCATATCGTGATAATATCGTATCGTGATGTTTGGTTATCGTTACGTCCCTAATTATTACTGATGCAGAGGTAATGACTCAGCCAAACAGCTGAAAGAGAAAATATTATTGAGATAGACCGATATGCTTTTTTCAGGGCCGATACCGATTCCGATTATCGGTAGTCAAGGAGGCAGATAACCGATATTTGAAGCCGATATTCATTTGCAGTAAAAGTTAAAATGTTGGCACCAAATTTTGGAATAATGCAAACCCTAACCGTTCTTTACAATGGATTCTCACACTGCACTTTTCATTTTACATCCTTCTATCTGCAATAAGACGTTGGTGGCGGGGGGAGTTAAATGTGGGGGCCAATGTGACATTACCTTTTATAGCATTTGGGATACTTGTAGTTTTATTCTATAAATGTTATATTTTTATATTTTGAAGTAATAGGAGGAACCCTGTCATTCAAAATGTGCATCAGCTGTGGCATTACTTATTACTACAGCAAAAAAAAAAAAAAAAAATTCCATGAGAAAAACTATTCATCCCTGAACACCATACAGTTCTTGTAGACCTTATTATGATTATTGTTATTGTTACCATATAGACAGTTTTGATAAGCTGAGGATCTTAAATCGAGAACAGCAATATCATGCTACTCCTCTCTACAAGAGAACTGTCAAAAGACACTTTATCATGTAGTTTACTGCCACTTAGGATGCCCCAATCAACGCAGAAAAAGGTAGAGTAAAATAACTTGGTTATAATAATAGTAAGAATAACTTGGTTAAAAAGACATTGTTGCGGTGGACCGCTGCCAGTTTCTGCTGTTTAATGTGTTTTACACTTATAGACACGTGTGTGTATATGGGCACACTATTCTCTCACTACTGTACTGTACTGTATCACTTAATGGCACAGATGTACTTGTCTAAATAATAACTGGGCTGCAACATTGCTAATTCACATTAACAAGCACTATCTTAGCTGTCCACAATGAATAGTTACTAACACACGAGAAAGTTATACAACACACCAAACATGAGCTCATTATTCAAAGTATGATGCACGTAACGAAATTACATCACTGAACATTAATTGCAGCCGTGTACGGCCGTAGATGTTACATATTAGTGGCATCCATTGAGAGGATAATGTCCCAAATGACGGCAGACATGACATGAAAAGAGAGACAAAACGAGCAAATAAGCACACTATACTTTAGTGCACTTCTCTACTAATGCCTAACATACGGAAGAGAACACGTTCGTGTAGTTAAACGGTGTTTGAGACACTTAATTTGTTACGGAGCGGACTTTAACGAGGTGCACAACGAGCTGTCAATCAAATCGACGTCGAAGCTTAAGGCACACAATGGCAACCCAGATAGCAAAAGATGTTTATTCAACGTTGAATTAGGGTTAAAATGGATGATTTTTGGTTACGGTTGAAGATTGATTGGTCAATCAACATTGATTCAACAGCATTATGTTAACATTGAAGTTTGTGTTTAAAAGATAACATTGAATCAACGTTGTATTTTGGTTGAATTAAAACGTTTGAAAGGTCAATGTTTAATTAACGTTGAATCTATGTTTGCCCTTCTCGTTTTTTTTTTCCTTCAGCTGAGAAATTGACTAGGAGAGGGG